>NC_044385.1:65630605-65816084 GCF_006542625.1 Nomascus leucogenys
TTATTTGTAACTTCCTCTTTGGGCTGAGATCACGCCTCTCCTCCTGTCTGTGTATCATGTGAAATGCAAGCCTTCAGGCCCAGAGGCTGCTGCCTGATCACTCCACAGCTGCAGTGATAGCTCACCGTTCGGAATTTAAGTCTTCTTTTTATTTTTTGGCCTGTGAATATTTTTATGCCCTTTAAAGTTAATTATGTTATTATTATTTCTTGCCTAGCTAAATGTTTTAAATATTTAGAAATATTTATTTATATAGTAATTATAAATATGATGAAAATTTTTCAGAACACTTCTACCAAAATGGAATTCAAAATAGTCTCTCGATCCATCTCACCCTTCTTCTTTAGACTCTTTCTGATCCATTTTCCGTCAAGCAGCCAAAGTAATGTTAAGTGAAAATAGGATCATAACGTTACTGGAAGGAGGGCCTTGAGTATCAGTTGTCCAGGTTCTTTGGTGTTTTGAACAAAGAATTGGACAAAACCCACAAAGCAACAAAGGAATGAGACACAAGAACAAAGCAGTGAAAGCTGAATTCACTGAAGCAAGACAGCCCTCCACAAGGTGTGAAAGCTGGATCACTGAAGCAACAGCCTCCACAAGAAAGCACACTGAAGCAAGACAGCACTCCACAGGGCGTGAAAGCTGAATCCACTGAAGCAAGACAGCACTCCACAGGGTGGGGGCAGGAGCCAGTTTTCTGGGGTTTAAGTACCCCTTTTGAGGCTCCTATCAGTTACCTCTTGTCTGGATGAAGGATTTGGTTCCTGGCTAATTAAAGGCTGAGGTGAATTGGTGCCCTATGCAGAAGAAGGGGTGGCCCGTGCTTGGCCAATCAAAGCACTCTCCCTTTCCATCTGAGATGTGCTGGAAGTGGGAGGGCTGTAGGGAGATTTATCCTTTGCTGCTCGGCGTGGGGAGATGGGATTTCCCCTTCTGGTTTAGATTTAGGAAGTTCGTGTTAATTGGCCTTAGGTTCCTTGCCCCCAGACCCAGGTGTCCTCCTTTTGATCCAGCTTTGAGAAGTCAGCACCAATTGTTCTCAGATCCCTTGTCCCCAGACCCTGGTGTTTTTCCTCGATTCAGCACAAATTGGCCTTAAGTTCCAGACCCTGTTTTCCTGCCTCAATATCACTCCCTTGATAAAAATCCTTCAATAGCTTTCTGTTATTGATTAAAATGCATCCCTCAAAAAGACTTGTTTAAACCTTAGCCCCTGGTACCTTGACTATGGCGTTGTTTGGAAATAGGATTTTTGCAGATATCATCAATGTAACATGAGCTCATACTGGCTTAGGATGAGCCCACAGTGGAATCTATGGGGAATGTGTACACAGAGACAGAGGCCACTCCAAAGGAAACCATGCGACCGTGAAGGCAAGAGGTTGGATTGACAATGCCACAAGCTGGGACTCCAGGGACTGATGGCATAGCCACCAGAAGCTGGGAGGAAGCCATGAGATGGCTCCTCTCCCTGATCTCCAAGTAGGAATCGACCATGCTGTCATTTTGCTTCCAGATTTCTGACCTCCAGAACTAAGACAGAATAAATTCCTGTTGTTTTAAGCCACCCAGTTTGTGATAGTTTTGTTGTGGTTGCCCACTGGTAAATGAATGAACTAGTGAAGGAAACTAGTACAGCAGACCAAAGGGAACGGAAACGCAAGTGCTTTCATAGGGAGGTCTGGAAGCGAGCTGATTGACGTTGCAGAGCAAATACACTTCTCCTTATAATGAGTATAAAGTAAAAGATCATTAGCATTGCCTGTGATGTCTGTTTCATCTTTCCACTCTTTAATTTCGAGCTTCAGGTTGCTGTCATTGCTTTCACTGGCCTTTTTTCAATTTCTCGAACAAGCTCTTCTCTGACCCAAGGGTATTGTATATGCTGATCCCTCTGCTTAAGAGACTCACCTGAGTTTTGCTTGAATCACTGCTACTCATCAGATCTCACTTCCTCGAAGACCTCTTCCATAACAACTTCCCCCATCCGTCTCTAAATTATGCCCCTTATTTTTGTTTCTGCACTTTCTTTGCCTTCATAGCATTTATCACAGATTATGACTTGTTTGTAAGATGATTTTGAAATGTCTGTCTTCTCTGCCAGACTATAGCCCCATTAGGTAGTGATGTGCCTGTTTTGCTCTTCTCTGTCTCCTGGCTACCAGCACAGAGGTGGGTATGCAATAAATGTTTTTGAAGAAAGGAAAACACCTTTTTAGGCTTGTAATTAGAAGGATGGATACAAAAAGAGAACTACCTATTTTCAAGTTGTTTTTATATTGAGGCCAGAGTGTTAGACATGTTGCTTCAATCATTCTCATTTAAGCAGCTGTTCTGACAGGTTAATAATAAATGCCACAGTATTAAAAGAGCAACCACCCTTCATTCAAGCAGAGTCACACCTTGAAATACATTTGAAATGTCATATTAGTACAATCAGTATTATTTCACCAGTTACTTATAGCAGGTACTGCTGAAATACTTAATGACTTGGTTGGTTCAATGTTCAAACTCAGTACTCTGTTTATACCAAGAGAGCAGAAACATTCACTAAACGTATTCTAAAGCATGTGCTTTCTTTAAAAAATTGGCATAAACTTGTCATTTTGTGCTGAATTACAGGCAATATTTAGGGTCATTCGGGATCTTCCAGGAAACAATGTACAAAATATCTTCTAGTACGTGGTTCTTCAGGCCTCATCACGGAATTCTCTACCTGCCTTGGTTTGGCAGAGGGCTAGCTTACTGACCCTCAGAGCAGATCACAAATTCATCTTTTAGACTATGTTTATTTCCTGACTGTGTTCTCTGTACTTGTGCCCTGAGACAGTTAAATTATGAAGAGCACAATTCTATAAATCCAAACATGTCACAAATAATTGTGGCCCCAGGGCCCAGAGCTATGAGAGAATACAATGGAAGAAACAGCTACTATGTTTGCCACTCCCTTAAAAAAAGAACCCATTCTAGCTAACCTCATTTAGTAGGTAAACTTTGCAACAGTGTTGAAGAAAGTAAGAAAACACAAAGGCGAACACACATGGAAATTCCACTTTGCTAAAATGACATTTTGATCTATTCCTTATGGAATACTGTGGATGGTCCTTAAATCTGTTAGAGACTTATGGTCTAATAATGTTACATGCTCTCAAAATTCTGGAAATGCTTTTACAGTTGTAACTTGCATTCAGCAAAATTGATAATTGTGATTTAGCATGACATCAGCAAGATGGCAGAATAAGAGGACCCAGGCTTCACTACCATCTCCTGCCCCCTGCCACACACAGAAAGTTCAGCTAGCAAACACCTGCAGACAAGAATACCTTGGTGAAAACCTTAACATGTGGGAATAAGCCAGAGTCAGCTGTGTGGTCCAGAATGGAATAAACACTACATTAAAGGGTACAAAAAATAATCCCATGTTGACCATGTCACTTCTCCTCCTCGCCTAAGTCAGCACAGCACCTCACAGATAGAATTCCCCAGAAACTACGGTTGCTACAGAGGAAAAAGAGAATCAGAGGCAGACATGAAGCTTCCCTCGCATTCTGAGATGCTTCCCAGGAAGCCCACTCTGGTCTCACCTCAGGGGGAACAGAGGGGAAATGGCATGGCTAGATCACCTTGGGTGAGATAGAAGCAAAGCAAGGAGGCAGAGTCCACAGTGACAAGCAGACAAATCCTGGCTGTAGCTCTGCGCACCTGCCAGCAGTAACATCTAATCGATAATACCAGCTAACACCATACTTACCTGCAAATCTGAGCTGGTTACCCTCAGAAGTGGTGGGAAGTTCTATCTGGCTTGAATCCTTAGATGAGAGCCTCAGACCCTACCCTGAGAACATGTCCAGGGAGGGAGATAACCACTGCAGCAAATTTTGGCAAAGATCCAGGACTAGTGTTGTCATACTCAGGAGTTTATTATTATTATCACTATCATTTGAGATAGGGTCTCATTCTGTCACCTCGGCTGGAGTGCAGTAGCGTGATCACTGCTCACTGTAGCTTCGACTTCCTGGGCTCAAGTGACCCTCCTGCCTCAGCCTCCCAAGCAGCTTGGACTACAGGAGCATGTCACCACACCTAGCTAATTTTTAAACTTTTTGTAAACATGGGGTCCCACTATGTTGCCCAGGCTGGGCTTTAACTACTGGGCTCAAGCAAACTTGCTGTCTCAGCTTTTCAAAGTACTGGGATTATAGGGGTGAGCCACCATGACTGGCCACACTGAGGAGTGTTTAAATAGTACTTTGCATGGCCTCAAAGCCCACATCCATACCCCACCCAAGGAAGGGGACAACCACGGCAGCAAATTTCAGCAAGGATCTGGGGCTTGACCTGGCACACCCAGGAGTTTAAATAATGCTCAGCCTAGTCTCAAAGCCCACCCCAAGACCTCACTTATGCAGGTAGGCAAACCTCAACTGTGCATTTCTACTGAGCATAGTAGCTGGTCCCATCCATCCTAGTCAGTGACTCCACCTAACCTCAGAGTGCTTTCTGCAACCCTGTTTAACTGCTGACTTTAAATTGAGGTACCAACTAGCCAGAGAATACTACACTTCATGGCCCAGTCTAATCAGAGACAAATTGCGGTGCTCATCCAGCAGTCCATTCTCACTGCAGAGTTCAGCTTAGTGGTCTTCATGAGCTCTTGCTTGGGTAGCAGATCCCAGCCAGCTGCCCCACTCAAACTCACAGAAAAGGCAGCACATCATCAATGAATGAACCCCTAAATAAGCTCTGCATATTCAGGGTTGTTATGAGCTGATCCATTCAGAACCACAGGCCACACTAAACTATGAAGATTATTCCTGCCAAAGAATACCTGCAAAAACTGGAAAAGGTGGCTGTCACCTCAAATATGCAGCCACTAATGTAAGGATAGAAGGATAACATCCTTACAAGGATAACAAAGACTCAGGAAATCATGACAGCCCTAAAAAGAAAAATCAACTAAAATAGATTCAACAATGAACCCCAAGGAAAGGACAATTTATAAAATGACAGACAATGAGTTTAGAAAAATCCTCTTAAAGAAGATCTTGAACGACAATAATATAGGGATAGAAAATTAAATGAAATTTTGAAAACAATACATGAACGAAATGAGAACTTTGACAAAATAGAAATAATTCTTAAAAATCAATAGAAATTCAAGAGTTGAAGAATAAAATGACTGAACTGAAAAGATGCAATTGAAAGCTCCCACAGCAGGTTTGATCAAGCTAAAAGAAGAATCAGTGAGCTGGAAGACAGAACATTTGATATTATCCAATCAGAGTAGCAAAAATTAAAAAAAAAATAAATTTAAGAATGAAGAAAGCCTGCAGAAATATGTGCCACCCTCAAGAAACTGAATATACACATAATATAAATTCCAGAAAGAGAAGAAAGACAAAAAAGGGTAAGAAATCATATTTAAAGAAATAATGGCTGAGAATTTTTCTAACATGAGGATATATCCCAATATCAAGTTATAGGAAGCACAAAGGTCTCCAGTCAAATTCAACCCAAAGAGGAGTTTACCAAAACACACAATAATTGAACTATTACAAATAAAAGACAAAGAAAAAATTCTGAGAGTGGCAAGAGATAAAAAGCAACACAGCACCTAGAATAGTCTCAATAGACTGTCACCAGATTTCTCAGTGGAAACCCTGAAGGCCAAGAGAAAATGGGATGATAGATTCAAAATGTTGAAGGAAAATAAAAATAGACAACCAAGAATATTTTATTCAGAAAATCTGTCTTTCTGAAATGAGGGAGAAATAAAAATTTTCCCAGCCAAAGGAGGTCATCATCACTGGGCCTGCCTTACAGGAATTGCTAAAGGGAGTTTCTTAAGCTGAAATAAAAGGCAGTAATTATTAACAGAAAATGTACGAATGCACACAACTCAATGGCATAATAAAAAGTCATATGTGGAATGCTCTAGGACTATAATGATGTTGTGTAAAGCAATTTTTTTCCTAGTATGGGGTTAAAAGACAAAATTATTAATAATAACAGCTAAAATACATTTTAAGAGATATATTGTAAAATATTGTAAATTCTTACATCAAAAACATAAAATATTGGGGAGATAAAAGTGGAGAGTTGTGTGACCTTGACTATGTACAACTGTTATAGCATAACAATTATATGAACTGTTGAAATAGACTGTTACACTTGTAAGTTGTAAAATGTTTTATGTAAGCTTCATACTAATCACAAAGCAAAAATCTACAGTAGACACACAAAACAAAAATAGAAAGAATTCAAAGTATACCACTAAAGAAAATCATCAAACCACAAAAGAAGACAGAAAGAAAGGAAGATGGAAACAAAGTATCTACAAAACAATCAGAAACCAATTCACAAAATGGAAGTAGTAAGTACTTAACGTTCATAATTACCTTGAATGTAAATGTATTAAATGATCCAATAAAAAGTCAGAGTGGCTGAATGGATTAAAAACAAGGCCCAGTTATATGCTACCTACAAGATACACATCTTACTTTTAAAAACACATATAGACATATGTAACAAACTTGCACATTGTGCACATGTATCTTAGAACTTAAAGTATAATAAAATATATATATTTAAAAAATCACATATAGACTAAAAGTGAAGAGATGTAAAAAGATATCCCATGCTTGTGAGTTGGAAGAATTAATATTGCTAAAATGTACATACTACCCAAAGCAATATGCAAATTCAATACAATCCTTGTCAAAATTTCATTGCCATTTTCACAGAAATAAAAAAAACTAAAATTCACATGGAATTGCAAAAAAACCTGAATAGCCAAGGCGATCATGAGCAAAAGGAACAAACTGCAAACATCACACAACCTCATTTCAAACTATACTACTACAGCAGCTTAGTACTGCCATAAAAATAAACACATCAAAAAACAAACAAAGAAAATAAAATAGACACATCAGTGAATGCATCAGGATAGACAGCCAAGAAAGGAACCAATACATGTATGACCAATTGATTTTCAATAAGGCAGCCATAGATAATTATTAAATAAATGAGTCTGGCTGCATTCATAGACCAAATAAAATAGATGATTGTCAGAATTTGGCCAGTGGCTGGAGTTTGCTGACCCCTTAACTAGGCATTGAGCATTAAAGACTGCCAACATGAAAGAGATAGAGAGTAAACAAGATAGTATGTGATTCCTAATGGGAGAACACACTACCAGGTATAGTCTTCTCAAATAAACCTCTGAATTCAGTTAACAATTTGCAGCAGAAACAGAGTTCAGAAGAACACACTGAATTGTACTCTAAATAGGCAATCAGCCAAGTCTAAACCACAAGCACCTCTCTAGGTTCTGCAAAGGATCAATTATAAAACTAAATAAATACAAAAGATCATAACCTATAAGTGTGCCAAGAAAACACAATATAAAATGGATAATATCTTTAATAAATGTTTTTGAGAAAATTGGATATCTATATATAGAAGAATTAAATTGAACCCTTTTCTCATATCATGTGAAAAAATTAACTCAAAATGGGTCAAAGACTTAAGCATAAAATCTGAAACTGTAAAACTACTAGAAGAAAACACAGGGAGAAAACTACATGACATTGGTTTGGACAATTCTGTTTTCAATTTTACTCCACAACCACAGACAACAAAAGCAAAAAGAGACAAATGGGATTTCATGAACTATAAAAGCTTCTGTATACCAAAGGAAACAACAGAAACAACCCACGAATTAGGAGAAAATATTTGCAAGCCATATATCTGATACAAAGCAAATATTTAAAATGCATATGGAACTCAAACAACTCTAGAAAACAAATAAGACTAATTTAAAAAATGGGCATAGGACTTGAATAACCATTTTTTCAGGAGAAGATATACAAATAGCCTACAAATATATGTAAAAAGAAAAAACTCAGTATCACTAATTATTAGGGAAACACAAGTTAAAACCGCAATGAGACAGCATATCACACCTCTCAACATGGCTATTAAAAAAAAGAGAAGGGATTAAAAAATTTTGGTGAGAATGTGGAGAAAAGAGAACTTTTGTACTCTGCTATTGGGAATGTAAATTAGTACAACTTTTATGGAAAACTGTATGGAGGTTCCTCAAAAAACTAAAAATAGAATTACCATATGACCTGGCAATCCCACTTCTGTGTATTGACAACAAAACCCATATCTATGCCAAAGAGATGTCAGCACTCCCGTGTTCATTGCAACTCTATTCACAATAGCCAAGTTACCATATCAACTTAAGCGACCATCAGATGATTGGATAAATAAAACATGGTCTATACACATACAATGAAATACTATCCAGCCTTATAAGAGAAAGAAGCTTGGTCATTTGCAACAGCCTGGGTCAAATAAGCCTCCAGGCATATGAGGTCCATTGTTGTGAGTTTATATGTGTCATAAAGGGTCCTGAATCCCTTCGTAGGGAAGTCTGGTCTTTAAAGTTCCAGGTGAGGTCTAAGATTTTCTGGTGGTTTTGACATATAGAATCATAAACTTTTATAGCTAAAGGAATCTTTCCTTATATTTCATTTATTCTTTTTCCCCTAGTTTATAGATTAGATCTAAAGAGGTCCCTTGACTTGCCTGAAGCAATGCCTCCAGTTAATGATAAACCAGTACTGGAACCCAAGTGTCCAAATTACCAGTCAGCTCAGTGCTTTTGCACCGAACTCTGCTACATCTGAAAGACGCCTTGTTCCTGATGTTCAGTAAAGAATGGTCTATAGATTAGACAAAATCGACACATTTATAAATGAAAATAGCAACGCCAGGAAACAAAAATATTTTGCTGCCCAGAGACAGGCGGGCCCTGTTAGTGCTGTTTGGTTTAGGATACCTTGGGTTTGTCCTAGATGTGAAGTAACTCACCCCTCAACAGGAGCAAGCCCTTTTGAAACACCAGTCTGTAAAGGGTAAGATCTACATAGCTTAGCTCCCAGAATCATCACTTCCATTGTCAGTTGAGTTCCTCTGGTCTAGAGAGTCATCTTATAAATTCCTTAACCAGATTTTAAAAGGCAATAAAAGGATTAGTAGATAGAATGAATGAACCTAGATGTAGAACGAGAAATATATATGCATATTTTTTCATACAGGAAACTTAAACATTAATAATCAACAAACTAAATGTACATTATAGTTATGGTAAAATGTTAATATTCAACAAACTAAATATATTTTACATTGTGGCTATGGTATTAACTCTGAATCTTCCTTATTTTGTAATTCATGAAAATCAGAGCCAGAACTGGAAAAGAGAGGTCTCTGAGGTATCTCATTTCAGTTCTCTATCTTTGTCATCTAGATTGCATGTTGCAGGATGACCTTTCTGTTTGTCCTGTGCTGAGCTGTGTAGGATTGGTTGCCCATGTGTATCCCAGTGTTCAATACTAATTGTACAGAATTTTTAGGACTTTCTGAAGGGTTTCAAAATCTAAATTTAAGACAGCTTCTATTTAAATCAACTTAAGAGGTATATAATTTATATACAATAAAAGGCCTACATTTTAAAGATCAATTTCAGTGTGTTTTGACAAATGTATGTATTGGTGTATCCAAGATGTACAACATTTGTGTAACTCTAGAAGTTCCCTCTTGCCTCTTGTCAGTCAGTCTTCCCCAGTAATTTTTCAGTCCCAGGAAATCACCAATTGCTTTGTGTCACTATAGATTGGTTTTGCTGGTTTTCAAACTTCATATAAGTGGAATCATACCATATGTATTCATTTGTGTCTGACATCTTTTGTTCAGCATAAAAGATGGCATATTTTATCAAACATTTCTAAGGAAGGTGATTTCATGAAATGCATCTTAAAAATACAGGTTAGCCATTTCATCTTGTCAATAACAAAACCCTTCCTGCTGTGTCTTTTCTCTAAGCAGCCTCTGACATAGTGTCTGCTGGGTCTCTTCTCTGAGCAGCTTCTGACATAGTGTCATCTGCTGGGTGTCTTCTCTAAGCAGTCACAGAAATAGTGTCTGCTGGGTGTCTTCTCTGAGCAGCCTCTGACATAGTTTCTGCTGGATGTCTTGTCTGAGCAGCCTCTGACATAGTGTCTGCTGGGTGTCTCCTCTGAGCCGACTCTGACATAGAGTCTCCTGGGTCTCTTCCCTGAGCAGCCTCTGACATAGTGTCATCTGCTGGGTTCTTCTCTAAGCAGTCACGAATAGTGTCTGCTGGGTGTCTTCTCTAAGCAGTCACAGAAATAGTGTCTGCTGGGTGTCTTCTCTGAGCAGCCTCTGACATAGTGTCTGCTGGGTGTCTCCTCTGAGCCGACTCTGACATAGAGTCTCCTGGGTCTCTTCCCTGAGCAGCCTCTGACATAGTGTCTGCTGGGTGTCTCCTCGAGCAGCCTCTGACATAGGATCTCCTGGATCTCTTCCCTGAGCAGACTCTGACATAGTGTCTGCTGGGTGTCTCCTCTCAGTAGCCTCTGACATAGTGTCTGCTGGGTGTCTTCTCTGAGTAGCTCTGACATAATGTCTGCTGTGTTTCTCCTCTGAGCAGCCTCTGACATAGTGTCTGCTGGTGTCTTCTCTAAGCCGCCTCTGTGTACTAGTGGCAGTGGTGATGTGATGGTGGTGGTGATGTGTGTGCTCTCAGCAGTGGTGATGTGGTGGTGTGTGTGTGTACTAGCCACAGTGGTGATGTGTGATGGTGATGGTGTGTGTACTAGTGGCAGTGGTGATGTGCTGGTGATGGTGGTGGTGTGTGTCCTAGCAGCAGTGGTGATATGGTGGTGGTGGTGTTGTGTATACTAGTGGCAGTGGTGATGTGGTGACGGTGGTAGAGTGTGTTCTAGCAGCAGTGGTGATGTGGTGGTGGCAATAGTGGTTGGTGGTGGTGTGTGTACTAGTGGCAGTGGTGATATGGTGATGGTGGCAGAGTTGTTTTGCAGCAGTGGTATGTGGTGGTGGTTTGTGTACTAGTGGCAATAGTGGTGTGGTGGTGGTGTGTGTACTAGTGGCAGTGTGATGTGATGGTGGTGGTTTGTGTACTAGTGGCAGTGGTATGTGGTGGTGGTGTGTGTAGTAGTGCAGTGACGATGTGGTGGTGGTGGTGTTGTGTGTACTAGCGACAGTGGTGACGTGATGGTGGTGGTGTGTGTCCTAGGGCCGTGATGATGTGGTGTTGGTGGTGGTATATGTACTATTGGCAGTGTTGGTGTGGTGGTGATGGTGTGTATACTAGTGGCAGTGGTGATGTGGTGTTGGTTTTGTGTGCCCTAGCAGCAGTGGTGATGTGGTGGTGTGTGTCCTAGCAGCAGTGGTGGTGTGGTGGTGGTGGTAGTGGTGTGTGTCCAGGAGCAGTGGTGACATGGTGGTGGTGTGTGTCCTGGCAGCATTGGTGATGTGGTGGTGGTGTTGTGTGTCCTAGCAGCAGTGGTGATGTCATGGTGGTGGTGATGTGTGTGCTAGTGGCAGTGGTGATGTGGTGGTGGTTGTGTTGTGTCTACTAGCTGCAGTGGTGATGGGTGATGTGGTGGTGATGGTGTGTTTGCTCAGGCAGTGGTGATGTGATGGTGGTGGTGGTGTGTGTCCTAGCAGCAGTGGTGATGTGATGGTCATGGTGATGAGTGTGGTATTGGCAGTGGTGATGTGCTGGTGGTGGTGGTGTAAGTACTAGCGGCAGTGGTGATGTGGTGGTGGTGTATGTACTAGTGGCAGTGTTGATATGGTGGTGGTGCTTGTACTAGTGGCAGTGGTGATGTGGTGGTTGTGGTATGTCTACTAGTGGCAGTGTGATGTGGTAGTGGTGTGTGTACTAGTGGTGGTGGTGATGTGGTGGTGGTGATGTGTGTGCTAGTGACAGTGATGAATTTAAAATTTACCAGGTGCAGTTTTGCAAATGATCTTAATTATTTTGACATTATAAAAGCCTGTAATCTTGTACTTCTGACATCTGAGTAATCAGGACTTTGAACACCAGTGCCTTCTAGGTCACAGACTTGCATTTTTTCCACTGCAGTTGGGTTGTCAGCCATTACCACCTTTCCGCTCCAGTGGAAACCTTTCTAAATAAGAGCAGGATTGGACAGGATGGCTTTGATTTGAATCGCTGTAAAAACAACTTTCATGTATTGAGCTGCAGTGAAGTTTTATTTCTGCACTGAACTTTATTTTATATTTTAAAAAGACAAATAACAAGCAATTATATTTGGCAGATAAAAAGAGACATATGAGCATGATAAATTTGGCTGTGGAGCTCTCTGACCTAATCTAATAGTCATTTTGGTTTCAAATACCCAATGATTTCTCAGAGAAGCTTTTAACTTTCTTATACAGCTCAGTTAAGAAGAACTCAAATACTCACCCAGGCACACCCAAATACAGCGACATTATAAAACATTGCTTATTAATTGCTTTTTAGGTTAAGAATTATGGTAAGGAAAATTTTTGATTTTTTTTATTATTATACTATAGGTTTTAGGGTACATGTGCACAATGTGCAGGTTTCTTACATATGTATCCATGTGCCATGTTGGTTTGCTGCACTCATTAACTCGTCATTTAGCATTAGGTATACCTCCTAATGCTGTCCCTCCCCCCTCCCCCCACCGCACAACAGTCTCCAGTGTGTGATGTTCCCCTTCCTGTGTCCATGAGTTCTCACTGTTCAATTCCCACCTATGAGTGAGAACATGCGGTGTTTGGTTTTTTGTCCTTCGATAGTTTACTGAGAATGATGGTTTCCAGTTTCATCCATGTCCTTACAAAGGACATGAACTCATCAATTTTTATGACTGCATAGTATTCCGTTGTGTATATGTGCCACATTTTCTTAATCCAATCTATCGTTGTTGGACATTTGGGTTGGTTCCAAGTCTTTGCTATTGTGAATAGTGCCACAATAAACATACGTGTGCATGTGTCTTTATAGCAGCATGATTTATAGTCCTTTGGGTATATACCCAGTAATGGGATGGCTGGGTCAAATGGTATTTCTAGTTCTAGATCCCTGAGGAATCGCCACACTGACTTCCACAATGGTTGAACTAGTTTACAGTCCCAGCAACAGTGTAAAAGTGTTCCTATTTCTCCACATCCTCTCCAGCACCTGTTGTTTCCTGACTTTTTAATGATGGCCATTCTAACTGGTGTGAGATGGTATCTCATTGTGGTTTTGATTTGCATTTCTCTGATGGCCAGTGATGATGAGCATTTTTTCATGTGTTTTTTGGCTGCATAAATGTCTTCTTTTGAAAAGTGTCTGTTCATGTCCTTCGCCCACTTTTTGATGGGGTTGTTTTTTCTTGTAAATTTGTTTGAGTTCATTGTAGATTCTGGATATTAGCCCTTTGTCAGATGAGTAGGTTGCGAAAATTTTCTCCCATTTTGTAGGTTGCCTGTTCACTCTGATGGTAGTTTCTTTTGCTGTGCAGAAGCTCTTTAGCTTAATTAGATCCCATCTGTCAATTTTGGCTTTTGTTGGCATTGCTTTTGGTGTTTTAGACATGAAGTCCTTGCCCATGCCTATGTCCTCAATGGTATTGCCTAGGTTTTCTTCTAGGGTTTTTATGGTTTTAGGTCCAACATGTAAGTCTTTAATCCATCTTGAATTAATTTTTGTATGAGGTGTAAGGAAGGGATCCAGTTTCAGCTTTCTACATATGGCTAGCCAGTTTTCCCAGCACCATTTATTAAATAGGGAACCCTTTCCGCATTTCTTGTTTTTGTCATGTTTGTCAAAGATCAGATAGTTGCAGATATGCAGCATTATTTCTGAGGGCTCTGTTCTGTTCCATTGATCTATGTCTCTGTTGTGGTACCAGTACCATGCTGTTACTGTAGCCTTGTAGTATAGTTTGAAGTCAGGTAGCTTGATGCCTCCAGCTTTGTTCTTTGGCTTAGGATTGACTTGGTGATGTGGGCTCTTTTTTGGTTCCATATGAACTTTAAAGTAGTTTTTCCCAATTCTGTGAAGAAAGTCATTGGTAGCTTGATGGGGATGGCATTGAATCTATAAATTACCTTGGGCAGTATGGCCATTTTCACGATATTGATTCTTCCAACCCATGAGCATGGAATGTTATTCCATTTTTTTGTATCCTCTTTTATTTCATTGAGCAGTGGTTTGTAGTTCTCCTTGAAGAGTTCCTTCACGTCCCTTGTAAGTTGGATTCCTAGGTATTTTATTCTCTTTGAAGCAATTGTGAATGGGAGTTCACTCATGATTTGGCTCTCTGTTTGTGATTGGTGTAAAAGAATGCTTGTGATTTTTGTACATTGATTTTGTATCCTGAGACTTTGCTGAAGTTCCTAATCAGCTTAAGGAGATTTTGGGCTGAGACAGTGGGGTTTTATAGACCTACAATCATGTCATCTGCAAACAGGGACAATTTGACTTCCTCTTTTCCTAATTGAATTCCCTTTATTTCCTTCTGCTGCCTGATTGCCCTGGCCAGAACTTCCAGCACTATGTTGAATAGGAGTGGTGAGAGAGGGCATCCCTGTCTTGTGCCAGTTTTCAAAGGGAATGCTTCCAGTTTTTGCCCATTCAGTATGATATAGGCTGTGGGTTTGTCATAGATAGCTCTTATTATTTTGAGATACATCCCATCAATACTTACTTTATTGAGAGTTTTTAGCATGGAGAGTTGTTGAATTTTGTCAAAGGCCTTTTCTGCATCTATTGAGATAATCATGTGGTTTTTGTCTTTGGTTCTGTTTATATGCTGGATTTCATTTATTGATTTGGGTATGTCGAACCAGCCTTGCATCCCAGGGATGAAGCCCACTTGATCATGTTGTATAAGCTTTTTGATGTGCTGCTGGATTCGGTTGGCCAGTATTTTATTGAGGATTTTTGCATCAACGTTCATCAAGGATACTCGTCTGAAATTCTCTTTTTTGGTTGTGTCTCTGCTGGGTTTTGGTACCAGGACAATGCTGGCCTCATAAAATGAGTTAGGGAGGATTCCTTCTTTTTCTATTGATTGGAATAGTTTCAGAAGGAATGGTACCAGTTCCTCCTTGTACCTCTGGTAGAATTCGGCTGTGAATCCATCAGGTCCTGGACTCTTTTTGGTTGGTAAGCTATTGATTATTGCCACAATTTCAGAGCCTGTTATTGGTCTATTCAGAGATTCAACTTCTTCCTGGTTTAGTCTTGGGAGGGTGTATTTGTCGAGGAATTTATCCATTTCTTCTGATTTTCTAGTTTATTTGCATAGAGGTGTTTGTAGTATTCTCTGATGGTAGATTGTATTTCTGTGGGATCGGTGGTGATATCCCCTTTTTCATTTTTTATTGCATCTATTTGATTCTTCTCTCTTTTCTTCTTTTTTAATCTTGCTAGCAGTCTATAGGGGGTGGAGCCAAGATGGCCAAATAGGAACAGCTCTGGTCTATAGTTCCCAGCATGAGCGACAGAGAAGATGGGTGATTTGTGCATTTCCATGTGAGGTACTGTTCTTCTCACTAGGGAGTGCCAAAGAGTGGGTGCAGGACAGTCGGTGCAGCGTACTGTGTGCCTGCCAAAGCAGGGTGAGGCATTGCCTCACTCAGGAAGTGCAAGGGGTCAGGGAGTTCCCTTTCCTAGTCAAAGAAAGGGGTGACAGATGGCACCTGGAAAATTAGGTCAGTCCCACCCTAATACTGCACTTTTACAATGGGCTTGGAAAACGGCACACCAGGAGATTGTGTCCCACACCTGGCTCGGAGGGTCCTATGCCCACGGAGTCTCACTGATTGCTAGCACAGCAGTCTGAGTTCAAACTGCAAGGTGGCAGTGAGGCTGGGGAGGGGCGCCCACCATTGCCCATGCTTGCTTAGGTAAACAAAACAGCCAGGAAGCTCGAACTGGGTGGAGCCCACCACAGCTCAAGGAGGCATGCCTGCCTCTGTAGGCTCCACCTCTGGGGGCAGGGCACAAACAAAAGGTAAGCAGGAACCTCTACAGACTTAAATGTCCCAGTCTGACAGCTTTGAAGAGAGTAGTGGTTCTCCCAGCATGCAGCTGGAGATCTGAGAATGGGCAGACTGCCTCCTAAAGTGGGTCCCTGACCCCCGAGCAGCCTAACTGGGAGGCACCCCCCAGTAGGGACAGACTGACATCTCACTCGGCCAGGTACTCCTCTGAGACAAAACTTCCAGAGGAACTATCAGACAGCTGAATTTGAGGTCTCATGAAAATCCACTGTTCTGCAGCCACCGCTGCTGACACCAGCCAAACAGGGTCTGGAGTAGACCTCTAGCAAACTCCAACAGACCTGCAGCTGAGGGTCCTGTCTAGTAGAAGGAAAATTAACAAACAGAAAGGACATCCACACCAAAAACCCATCTGTACATCACCATCATCAAAGACCAAAAGTAGATAAAACCACAAAGATGGGGAAAAAGCAGAGCAGAAAAACTGGAAACTCTGAAAAACAGAGCACCTCTCCTCCTCCAAAGGAACGGAGTTCCTCACCAGCAATGGCACAAAGCTGGATGGAGAATGACTTTGACGAGTTGAGAGAAGAAGGCTTCGGATGATCTAACTACTCCAAGCTACAGGAGGAAATTCAAAACAATGGCAAAGAAGTTAAAAACTTTGAAAAAAAGTTAGATGAATGGATAACTAGAATAACCAATGGAGAGAAGGGCTTAAAGGAGCTAATGGAGCTGAAAGCCAAGTTTCGAGAACTACGTGAAGATTGCAGAAGCCTCAGTAGCCGATGCGATCAACTGGAAGAAAGAGTATCAGTGATGGAAGATGAAATGAATGAAATGAAGCGAGAAGGGAAGTTTAGAGAAAAAAGAATTAAAAGAAATGTACAAAGCCTCCAAGAAATATGGGACTATGTGAAAATACCAAACCTACGTCTGATTGGTGTACCTGAAAGTGACGGGGAGAATGGAACCAAATTGGAAAACACTGCAAGATATTATCCAGGAGAACTTCCCCAATCTAGCAAGGCAGGCCAACATTCAGATTCAGGAAATACAGAGAATGCCACAAAGATACTCCTCGAGAAGAGCAACTCCAAGACACGTAATTTTCAGATTCACCAACGTTGAAATGAAGGAAAAAATGTTAAGGGCGACCAGAGAGAAAGGCCGGGTTACCCACAAAGGGAAGTCCATCAGACTAACAGCTGATCTCTCGGCAGAAACTCTACAAGCCAGAAGAGAGTGGGGGCTGATATTCAGCATTCTTAAAGAAAAGAATTTTCAACCCAGAATTTCATATCCAGCCAAACTAAGCTTCATAAGTGAAGGAGAAATAAAATACTTTGAAGACAAGCAAATGCCGAGTGATTTTGCCACCACCAGGCCTGCCCTAAAAGAGCTCCTGAAGGAAGCACTAAACATGGAAAGGAACAACCAGGACCGGCCACTGCAAAAGCATGCCAAATTGTAAAGACCATGGAGGCTAGGAAGAAATTGCATCAACTAATGTGCAAAATAACCAACTAACATCATAATCATAGGATCAAATTCACACATAACAGTATTAACTTCAAATGTAAATGGGCAAAATGCTCCAATTAAAAGACACAGACTGGCAAATTGGATAAGGAGTCAAGACCCATCAGTGTGCTGTATTCAGGAAACCCATCTCATGTGCAGAGACACACATAGACTCAAAATAAAGGGATGGAGGAAGATCTATCAAGCAACTGGAAAACAAAAAAAGGCAGGGGTTGCAATCCTAGTCTCTGATAAAATAGACTTTAAACCAACAAAGATCAAAAGAGACAAAGAAGGCCATTACATAATGGTAAAGGGATCAATTCAACAAGAAGAGCTAACTATCCTAAATACATATGCACCCAACACAGGAGCACCCAGATTCATAAAGCAAGTCCTGAGTGACCTACAAAGGGGCTTAAACTCCCACACAATAATAATGGGAGATTTTAACACCCCACTGTCAACATTAGACAGATCAACGAGACAGAAAGTTAACAAGGATATCCAGGAATTGAACTCAGCTCTACACAAAGTGGACCTAATAGACATCTACAGAACTCTCCACCCTAAATCAACAGAATATACATTTTTTTCAGCACCACACCACACCTATTCCAAAATTGACCACATAGTTGGAAGTAAAGCTCTACTCAGCAAATGTAAAAGAACAGAAATTATTACAAACTGTTTCTCAGACCACAGTGCAATCAAACTAGAACTCAGGATTAAGCAACTCACTCAAAACCGCTCAACTTCATGGAAACTGAACAACCTGCTCCTGAATGACTACTGGATACATAAGGAAATGAAGGCAGAAATAAAGATGTTCTTTGAAACCAACGAGAACAAAGACACAACATACCAGAATCTCTGGGACACATTCAAAGCAGTGTGTAGAGAGAAATTTATAGCACTAAATGCCCACAGGAGAAAGCAGGAAAGATCCAAAATTGACACCCTAACATCACAATTAAAAGAACTAGAAAAGCAAGAGCAAACACATTTCAAAAGCTAGCAGAAGGCTAGAAATAACTAAAATCAGAGCAGAACTGAAGGAATTAGAGACACAAAAAACCCTTCAAAAAATTAATGAATCCAGGAGCTGGTTTTTTGAAAAGATCAACAAAATTGAAGTTTTTGATTTTTGAGAGACGTTAAAGTAAAATGATATTTACCCTTTACATGCTAATTTACCCTTGTAAGTTACGGGACATTTTTATCCATTCTGTAAATTGTGTGAAGCTTTTGAAACATCTTTAGATAGAAGTTGTTTCTTTTCAGTCTATTTTTCTAAGAACCTTTACTGGCAAATAAGAAAGTTCATTTACCAGGGGAGATGTATAAGTATTGAATGTTAAATATTTGTTGTGGAAAGATGAAAATGACATTAATGAATCAATTAACTCTTAGTGCAAATATTTTTAGCACATTGTTAGGCCCTGCTTCTGGTTTTCAAAATTATAACATTATGTCATAGGAATAAAATTATCCTTATAAAATATTTATATACATATAATACATATTTAAGGTGTGACTATATATATAGTATATATTATCTGTTATTTTATATATAAATACACACAGTATTTTACAGGACTTTTTTTTCCAGAAGAAAGCAACTTTATTACATTTTAATATAAACCTACTTTTTGATAAAATTTACCTTAAATAAGTGATACAATCTTTTGGGCAAACTATTGAACAAAAAAAATTCCCTTTTCACTTTCCATTGAGTTGATTTAGTTGAAAACATTCAGTTTAAAAAATCAATGTACATATTTTATAATACATTTTTTTAGACCAATCTGAGGATTTGGGTTCTGTTCTGTACTGTGGGGGAGGGAATGAAGCCTCAAAAATGAGCTCGTGCAATTGGAAAAGTTGTCAGAAGACTGTGTGTCAGTGAGAATGAGAATCAGGTAACCGTACTTGGTGAGGATGCTCAATCAGTTACCATTGCACTACTGGGAGCATGTGACCAGTGTTATTGTGGCAGACCAGAACTTGGGTCACCCCCGGTGGTACCAACTGTGAGTCAACCACTCCCTTAAAAAAATGGAAGCAGTACATCAGAGTCATGCAAAATATTTGCTACACCTGCCTGATGGGTCACTGCTGGGCCACGATAACCCTGCAGTGAGTTCCCTTAGAGGTGGATTATGATGAGGGTCTTGTCCCTGCGTCCTACTGCTGCTTTAATGCTGCTGGCCTGCCCAATCACCATCACCCAGAATTGCCTAAGATCCCACTCTGGGCGCTAAGCTCTGTTTCTCTGTCTTTCACAGATTTCCCTCCCACGTATCGTCATGGTCCAGTGTGTCTTATTTCACTTCCCTGGATCTTCACTGCCTGGATTAGGATCAGTGCAGTGTCAGAAATACAGATTTTAGGTCGCAGATACTACTTGGGTAAGTTACTTAGTCTCTCTGTCTCAGCTCCTTCATCTCCAAAACAGGTAAATTTATTACATTGACTCATTAAAACCCCAAGCCTTGAGAGGAAGTTTGAAAGTATATGGATCTTTTCATTTGCAAGGATGGGGGGAAGAAAGGAAAAAGAGAGAATCTAAAGGTCATAGAATAAAGTTGGAGAACTTTTTCAAATGACAATTACGTTGTTTGCTTTTAAATCATGTATTTTATTTATTTGTTTTGCCACATTTTGTTATTTAGTACCAACTAATGGCCAGACACTGTGCTGGGCTCTCGGTGTACAAAAATACAGAGAACCCGGATCCAGGGGCTCCATTTGCATGGAGAGGAGGTTGTAATAGACATATGAACACATAGGTATAGCAAGTGTAGAAACTGAAGTGTGACAAGATATTTGTCAGGAAAGAGGAAGGCACTGAAGGTGGCCCAGAATCCTGTCACAGAGGAGGAGACATTTGTCTTTAATTTTGAAAGGTGGAAAAGGGTTAGTCAGCACTAGTGGGGAGGAATCTGGGCAGAAAAGGAAAGATTAGAGTGTGCTCAGCCTTTTTGGGAATTGATAAGTGGTTTGCACAACCAAAAAGCAAGGTGTGAGGGGAGGACCTTTGAGATTCAATGGCGGACATGTAGACAAGGGTCCTAGGAGCCAGACAAAGGCATTTAGAGTTCACAGTTCATGAATCAACGACCGCGACAATGATGTGATGAGGTCACAGAAACCACAGAGAGCATAGTTTTTCTGTTTTTTTTTAATTGCCTGAGTGCAACGGCTCATGCCTGTAAGCTTAGCAATTTGTAAGGCCAAGGAAGGAGGATAGCTTGAGTCCAGGAGTTCAAGACCAGCCTGAGCAACATAGCAAAATCCCATCTCTATAAAAAATTAAAAAAATTAATCCAGTGTGGTTGCACGTGGCTGTACTTCCAGCTGCTCAGGAGGCTGAGGCAGGAGGATCGCTTGAGCCTGAGAGGTTGAGACTGCAGTGAGCCATGATTGCACCACCGCATCCCAGCCTGGGCAACAGAGAGGCTGTGTCAGAAAAAAAAAATTATTAATATTTGTTTTGATTGACAAATCATAACTGTATACATTTGTGGGGTACAATGTGATATTTTGATAATTGTATACAAGATGAAATAATTAGATCAAGCTAACATATTCACTGCCTTCCTTACCTATTCTTTTTCATGGTGAGACAATTGAAATTTATGGGCTTAATTATTCTGAAATACATCACACCTCATTACCGAATACAGTACCTTACTATGCAATGGATCACCAAACCTCTGTCTATCTGAAACTATGTTCTCTTTGATCATCAACTCCCCACTCCCTGTCTTCCCGCACCCCGCACCTGTCAGCCTCTGGTAACCATCATTCTACTTCCTATTTCTGAGTTCAACCTTATTAGATTTCACATGCCAGTTAGATCATGGGATATTTGTCTTTCTGCACCTACATTATTTCTCTCAGCATGAAATCCTCCAGATTCATCCATGTTGTCACAAATGACAGGATTTCCTTCTTTTTAAAGGCTGAATAGTATGCCATTGTATATATACCACATTTATCCTTTCATCCACGGATGGACACGTAGGTTGATTCCACATCTTGGCTGTTATGAATAGGGCTGCAATAAACATGGACGTGCAGACGTCTCTTGGACCTACCTTCAGTTACTTGGGAAACACACCAAGAACCGAGATTACTGCATCATTTGCTTGTTCTATATTCAGTTTTTTGAGGAACCTCCATGTCATTTTCCACAATGGCTGTAGTAGTTTACATTTCCACTATGCATAAGAGTTCCCTTTCCTCTGCATCCTCTCCAACATTTATTTTTCATCTTTTTGATAACAGCCATTCCAACAGGGGTGAGGTGATACCTCATTGTGGTTTTTATTTGCATTTTTCTAATAATTAGTGATGCTGAGTATTTTTTCATGTACCACCTAACTACTTGTAAATCTTCTCTTGAGGAAATCGGGTCCTTTGACCATTTTAACATCATCTAATTATTTGTTTTCTTGCTATTGAGTTGAGTTTCTTTTATATTTTGGATATTAGCTGCTTATTTGATGTATGATTTGCAAATGTTTTACTCCATTTTGTGGGTTGTCTCTTCTCTCTGCTGATTGTTTCCATTGCTGTGCAGAATCTTTTGAGTTTGATGCCATCTTATTTGTGTGTTTTTGCTTTTATTGCCTGTGCTTTCATGATCTTATCCAAAACAATTTATTACCCGCACCAACGTTATAGAACTTTCCCCTATGTTTCCTTCTAGTCATTTTAGAATTTAAGTTTTTATATTTAAGTCTTTTATCCATTATTTATTTATTTATTTGGGGACAGGGACTCCATCGTCTGTGTTTGTGAATAGGCTATTTCAGTTGCAAGCAATATGATAACTTTAAAGTTCAGTTGCTGGTTAAGAACTATCTTTCTTATTAAGTTGATACTGAAATTGATGTCTTTTTGCAGCACTAACAGAGATTACTGGTGCTACCTTTTAGCTTTTGATCATTTATGCAATCCTAGATCTTTAGCTTTATGTTGTAAAAGGGGTATTTTTTTCAAAATTTTTTGGTGAAAGTATTAAAGTTGACATTGTTATGATCACAAGTGTAAACAGGTATATAAAGAAGTGGCAATACATTGTTAAGGCTGCTGTTATTCATGATGCTTAGCCAAATGAAGGTGCAATTAATACTCCCATGAAGAACTGGAATGACGTCAGCTCAGGAACAGCAAGTTTAGGTAGTTTGACTGTAGCGAATTTTCATGAATGGAATGGTTAATCATTTTAGTGGCTCTTCGGGGTCAATTCAGGCTGTTTTACTTGATCCACTTCTTATCATTATCCTTACAAAGTCTTCTGAGATAATACGGCCAAAAATGTGAATATTTGGGGGACCTTGGAGATGATCTAGCTCACTTTATTTTGTAGAAAAGAAAACAGATTCGGGGAAAGGGCATGCATTGCTTAAGGTGAGTCAGCAGGTTTGGAGCAGAAATGCAATACAATCTCTGTTCTTTTCTTCTCAGATCCATAATTTTTTTCACAACAATGAACTACTTATATTTCTGATTCCTTATTCTTTCTGTTTTATATTTTGCCAGCATTGTCTTACCAAGATCCTATTTTTTACCCCAAATATTTAAATTCATTACCACTATTGTCTCTTTATAAGTAAAAGTACTAGTTGTTATTATAAATGATTATTCAATCACTTTTCATTTTTTGGGGGTCCAGTACAAAGTTAGTAACAGATAAACATTATAGGCCTTGGCAATCCAAGGGGAGCTCAAGTCCTCTAGGTCACGTCAGGAAAAGGCTAAATGACAGATGTGCTGCGAGTGGACAGAATACAACTCTCATGCAGACTATAGAGTATTTGATGTTCTTCAACAATTTCATTAATCTTCAGTTTTTTTTCCTCTTTGAAGTGAAAGTCTGCTGTGACTTTTAAGTTTCTTTTGAAATAATTATAGATTCACAGGAAGTTGCAAAAGGTACAGGGATGTCTTAGGTACTCTTCACGAATTCCAGTGGTGACATCTCGCATAGCCAAAAAGCATTATCAAAACCTGGAAACTGACATAGGTACAATTCAAAAAGCTTACTCAGATCACAACCGTTTTGTACACATTTGTTTTTGCATGTGTGTATGTGTGTGCGTTTGTTCTGTGCATTTTTATGTGGTGTAGATCTCTGTAACTATCACTTCGACAGTAAAGATAGAGAACTGTAGCCTCACCACCAGGCTCCAACTTGCAATCCTTGCGGACACTCTGACATGTTTTCCTCCACCCCTTCCCCTTGGCAACCCCATAGTCTGTTCTCCATCTTTACAATTTTATTTCAATAATTTATATAAATGTAATTGTACAAAATCATATTTTTAAAGGGAAGAAACAAGTCACAGATATTTTTGTTAGCACTGTAAAATAGTCTTTAACATTCATTTGTTTTATGTTTCAAAAATATGTCTCAAAAAATGTGCCTTGTTCTTTCCCATATTTTCTGATATCGGGGTAGGAAAGCAATACCAAACAAAACAATTCCATTCATTTTTTTTCCACAGCTTGTTTTTCACTGTTATTTCCTAACACTTATTGTTCCATTTACTCTTTCTGTCTGTTTTCTATCACATAAAAGTAACTTCATATTCTTTATCTCTTCTAAGAAAACTTGGTAATGAGTCTTTAATGTGAAGCCTGGACCACCCTTGTTTTGATTTTGTGTTATGGGTGTTCTTTTGTGTGTCCACTCTTGTGGAGAGTCCTTGTGCAGCTGGGCTTTTCCAGCGGTTTGTCAAAATGGAAATAGATATTTAAGAAACCAAACACAAAATTATTTTGCTCCAGGAATGCATGATTTCTGAGAAAACACTACCTCTTCCAGCTGGATATTGTGAATATTATTCATATTATCCTTTACTCCCTTTTATTAAAGCTGTATTGTTTTTACACATTTGTATAACTCAGGTAATGAAATGTGAAACTAAGCAATTGCCTACCAATTACAATTGATATTAATGATGCTACTGGGGGGCCACCTCTACAGTGGCTGCGCCAAGTCTAGGGACTTTCTAGCTTTGCTAAGTTACATGGGATTGCCTACGTACTAAATGGAGATGGGGGACAGGACCGAGGACGCGGTGGCACCGACCCACCCCGACATGGAAGCCCAGGATGGGGCCCCAGGCACGGCGTGGCCACGAGCCGGAAGTGGGCATGCGATGTCGGACGACACCACAGCATCCAGCAGGCCACCACCGTGGCAAGCAAACCCCAGGACCATGGCCACAAGCACTGCCAGGAAGGCAGCGGGGCGGGCTTCCAGCCCTGGACACACTGTGATGTGAGCCGGGTGGGCAGGGAGTGGTTGGGGAGGAGGGGTGGCAGGGAGGAGGGGTGTGGGAGTGGTTGTGGGCTGGATGCTGGGTTGCCATCGGGGCGGGCAGTGAACCACAGTGACCACGACCTGCTCCCCTACCCTCTCCCCACCTGACCCATCCTACTTGCTTTCCTCTCCCCTCCACAATATGCCCCCACTGCCGACAATGTGCAATGATGACAATGGCATGGGACTTTCTACCCAGCCAGGGCCAATGAACCCTGCACCACAAGCCACATGCAGTGCAAGGGAGCCCCCGAGGGAGGAACCCAGACCATGGTGGCGGCCACTGGAACCCAGCCCGAGCCAGCTCTCTTCCCTCTCCATCTTCGCGGATGGCGGTGCTGCCCTGTATCTCTCCCTCACAGCCAGGCATCCCCCTTCCACCTGCCACCCAATGCGTGACAACGCAGGGCCCATGGGGGGAGGGGGAAGGGGTGGGTGTGGTGGAAGAGGAGGGCAGATGTTGCCGGGTCTGCACTTGGGGGAACAGGGCCCCTGCAGGCCCTGTGAGAGAACCCCCAGCTGTGCACCCTGAGGAGCCTGGAGTCACCCCCGGGGGTGATTGACTGGCAAGCTACAGTGAGACAGGTGTAGCCCCGGGAGGAACCTGGGGCTGCAAGTGCATTTGAAGGGTGGATGATCAATGTGTCCTACAATTCACATTAATTCTTGCATATAGGTGTGCTCTTCTTCAACACATGAGCCAAGTGATCCACCGCTAAGAGTCGTTTGAGGTTGATTTGGCGAGGGTGCTCCCAACACTGGGAGGCCCTCCTGGCACAGCACATCACCCAGAGTGGTTGCCTTAGGCTGGCCAGTCAGACAGCAATGGGACCAGACTCTGGAGAGGGAGCGGAAGGTTTCACAACACAGGGAGGTGCGTGCTGACCATGCGGGGGGAATGCTGACACCACCCCACATGCCCCCGGGGTTTCCTGCCCCCATGGCATGGGGAACACACCACATGTACAGCACACATGTGACAGCACCATGGCCGCTGGATAAAGCTCCCACCTGATGGCCACCATGACAGCGGTGCCAGTGGTGACACAGAAGTGTGGTGTGGCCCTGACCAGGGTTCAGAGTCTGCAGGGGAGGCAAGTGAGGGGCTGGGCCCCTCCCAAAGGGACTCCCCCATGGGCCCACTGCACCCGACCCAGGGGCTGATGGGCGACCCCCCCAAGGGGTCCTTAAACCTCCATGCTGGAATGTGCTAGGTACCTGAATGGTGGGGAAGTGGACAAGGAGAGGGGAACTGGCATCCAACCCCTGACCCTTGAGATGCCCTAGCTGGAAGGCTGGGGAGAGCTAGTGGGCCAGGCTGCCCAGTGGCATGGTGTGGCAGAGGTGACAACAGTGGCAGTGGCAGCAACAGGAACCTGGCCTATGTGACTGCCTTGGACATCAGTTAGAGTAGCAAGAATATAAGCAGATACCAGCCCACCAACAAAGCAGGAGTGAATGTTCTTTTTTCTCTAAACTTCTCTTCTTGCTTCTTTTCATTCATTTGATCCTCCATCACTGATATCCTTTGTTCCAGTTGATTGAAACAGCTACTGAGGCTTGTGCATTTGTCACGTAGTTCTTGTGCTGTGGTTTTCAGCTACATCAGGTCCTTTAAGGACTTTTCTGCTTTGATTATTCTATTTAGCCATTTGTCTAATCCTTTTTCAAAGTTTTTAACTTCCTTGCCATGGGTTTAGACTTCCTCCTTTAGCTCAGAGTAGTTTGATAGTCTGAAGCCTTCTTCTGTCAATACGTCGAAGTCATTCTCTGTCCAGCTTTGTTCCATTGCTGGTGAACAGCTGCGTTCCTTTGGAGGAGGAGAGGTGCTCTGATTTTTAGATTTTTCAGTTTTTCTCCTCTGTTTCTTCCCCATCTTTGTGGTTTTATCTACCTTTGGTCCTTGATGATGGTGATGTACAGATGGGTTTTGGTGTGGATGTTCTTTCTGTTTGTTAATTTTCCTTCTAACAGTCAGGACCCTCAGCTGCAGGTCTGTTGGAGTTTTCCAGAGTTCCACTCCAGACCCTTTTTTCTGGGTATCAGCAGCAGAGGCTGCAGAACCGCAGATATTGGTGAACAGCAAATGTTGCTGCCTGATTGCTCCTCTGAAAGATTTCTGTCAGAGGAGTACCTGGCCATGTGAGGTGTCAGTCTGTCCCTACTGGGGGATGCCTCCCAGTTAGGCTACTCAGGGGTCAGGGACCCACTTGAGGAGGCAGTCTCTCTGTTCTCAGATCTCCAGCTGCATGCTAGAAGAATCACTGCTTTCTTCAAAGCTGTCAGACAGGGACATTTAAGTCTGCAGAGGTTTCTGCTGCCTTTTGTTTGGCTATGCCCTGCCCCCAGAGGTGGAGTGTACAGAGGCAGGCAGGTCTCATTGAGCTGCGGTGGGCTCCACACAGTTCGAGCTTCACAGCCACTTTGTTTGCCTACTCAAGCCTCGGCAATGGCAGGCGCCCCTCCCCCAGCCTTGCTGCCACCTTGCAGCTTGAACTCAGACTGCTGTGCTAGCAATGAGTGAGGCTCTGTTGTCATAGGACCCTCTGAGCCAGGCACGGGATATAATCTCCTGGTGTGCCCTTTACTAAGACCATCAGAAAAGCACAGTATTAGGGTGGGAGTGACCCGATTTTCCAGGTGCCATCCATCACCCCTTTCCTTGGTTAGGAAAGGGAATTCTCCTACCCCTTGCACTTCCTTGGTGAGGTGATGCCTCACCATGGTTCGACTCAGGCTCGGTGCACTGCACCCACTCTCCTGCACCCACTGACATTCCCGAGTGAGATGCACGTGGTACCTCAGTTGGAAATGCAGAAATCATTCTTCTTCTGCATCACTCACGATGAGAGTTGTAGACTGGAGCCGTTCCTATTTGGCCATCTTGGCTCCACCCCCCTTCCTTCTGTTTTTTCTATGAGGATGCTACCTTTTTCACCATAGGACTCAATGTGCTCCCAAATATCTCTTCACAGATTCTGCAAAAACAGTGTTTCCAAACTGCTCAACCAAAAGAAATGTTTGAGTCTGTGAGATCAATGCACACATCCCAAATCAGTTTCCCAGAAAACCCCTCTCTAGTTTTCCTCTGAAGATTTTCCTTTTTTCACCACAGGCCTCAATACGCTTCCAAATATTGCTTCATAGATTCTACAAAACCAGTGTTTCCAAACTGCTCAATCAAAAGAAAGGATTAACTTTCTGAGATGAATTCACACACCACAAATCAGTTTCTCAGAAAGACTCTTTCTAGTTTTCAGCTGAAAATATTTCCTTTGTGACCATAGACCTCAATGCACTCCCAAATATCACTTTGCAGGTTCTACAAGAACAGTGTTTCCAAACTGCTCCATCAAAATAAAGGTTTAACTGTGTGAGATTAATGCACACATCACAAAGCAGTTTCTCAGAAAGCTTCTTTCTAATTTTAATCTGAAGATATTTCCTTTTTCACTATAGGCCTCAATGGGCTCCCAAGCATCCTTCCTCAGATTCTACAAAAATAGTGTATACAAACTGTCCCATCAAAAGAAAGGCTTAATTTTGTGAGATGACTGCACATATCACAAAGCAATTTGTCAGAAAAGTTTCTTTCTGTTTTTTCTCTGAATATATTTCCTTTTTCAACCTAGGCCTCCATGCACTAAAAAATACACATTTGCAGATTTTACAAAGACAGTTTCCAAACTGCTGAATAACAGGAAAGGTTTAATTCAGGACGATGAATGCACACTTCAAAAAGCAGCTTCTCATTAGCTTCCTTCTGGTTTTTCTCTGAAGTAATTTCCTTTTTCACCATAGGCCTTAATGCACTCCAAAATATCCCTTCATAGATTCCACAAAAACAGTGTTTCCAAACTGCTCAATACAAAGAAAGTTATAACTCTGTGAGATGAATGAACACAACACAAAGCAGTTTCTCAGAAAGCTTATTTCTAATTTTTCTATGAAGGTATTTCCTTTTTCACAATATGCCTCAAGGAGCTAACAAATATTCCTTTGCAGATTCCATAAAAACAGTGTTTCTAAACTGTTCAATCAAAGTAAGTTTTACCTCTGTGTGATGAACGAATGCAATACAAAGCAGTTTCTCAGAAACTTCTTTCTAGTTTTTCTCTGAAGATAATGCATTTTTCACTATGTGCCTCAATGTGCTCCCAAATATCCCTTTGCAGATTCTACAAAAACAGTGTTTCCAAAATGTTCCATCAAAAGAAAGTTTTGAGTCTTTGAGATAACTGCACACATCAGAAGGCAGTGTCTCAGAAATCTTTCTAGCTTTTTGCTAAAGATATTTCATTTTACACCATAGGCCTCAATGCGCTCCCAAATATTCCTTTGCAGATTCTACAAAAACAGTGTTTCCAAACTTTTCCATCCAAAGAAATGTTTACCTTTGTGGGAAAAATGCACACAACACAAATCAGTTTCTCAGAAAGCAACCTTCTGGTTTTTCTCTAAAGAAATTTCCTTTTACACCATACGCCTCAGGACACTCCCTAATATCCCTTAGCAGATTCTAAACAATGTTTCTGAACTACTCAATCAAAAGAAAAGATTAACTCTGTGAGATGAATGCACACATCACAAAGGAGTTTCTCAGAAAGCTTCTTTCTAATTTTAATCTGAAGATATTTCCTTTTTCACTATTGGCCTCAATGGGCTCCAAAACATCCCTCCTCAGATTCTACAAAAACAGTGTATACAAACCGCCCCATCAAAAGAAAGGTTTAACTCTGTGAGATGAGTGCACACATCACAAATCAGCGTCTCAGAAAGCTTCTTTCTGGTTTTTCTCTGAAGATATTTCCATTTTCACCATAGGCCTCAATGCGCCCCCAAATATCCTTTCGTAGATACTAGAAAAACAGTTATTCAAAACAGCCCCATCAAAAGAAAGGTTTAACTCTGTGAGGTGAATGCACACTTCACAAATCAGTTTCTCATAAGCCTTATTTCTAGTTTTTCTCTGAAGATATTTCCTTTGTCACCCTAAGCCTCAATGCACTCCCAAACATCTCTTCACAGATTCTATAAAAATGGTCTTGACAAACTGCTCCATCAAAAGAAAAGTTTAACTATGTCAGGTGAATACAAACATTACAAAGCAGTTCCTCAGAAACCTTCTTTGTAGTTTTTTGCTGAACAAATTTCCTTTTTCACCAGAGGCCCCAATGAACTCCTAAATTTCCCTTCACAGATTCTATAAAAACAGTGTTTCCAAACTGCCCCTTCAAAAGAAATTTTCATCTCTGTGAGATGAAGGCACACATCACAAAGCAGTTTCTCAGAAAGGTTCTTTTTAGTTTTTATGTGGTGATATTTCTTTTTTCAATATAAGCCTCCATGCACTCCTAAGTATCCCTTCGCAGAATCTACAAAAACAGTGTTTTGAAACTTCTCAATGAAAAGAAAGGTTTGAGTCTGTGAGGTGAATGCACACATCACACAGCAGTTTCTCAGAAAGCTTCATTCTAGTTTTTCTCTGAAGATATTTTGGTTTTCACCATAGGCCTCAACTTGCTCCCAAATATCAATTGTAGATCCTACAAAATCAGGTTTCCAAACAGCTCCTTCAAAAGAAAGGTTTAACTCTATGAATTGAATGCATACATTGAGAAACAGTTTCTCAGAAAGCTTCTTTCCAATTTTCATCTGAAGATATTTCCTTTTTCACCATAGACCTCAATGGGCTACAAAGTATCCCTTTGCAGATACGAAAAACCAGTCTTTCTAAACTGCTCCATCAAAAGAAACATTTAACTCTATGAGCTGAATGCACTCATCACAAAGCAGTTTCTTAGAAAGCTTCTATCTTTTTGCTAAACCTATTTCTTTTTCACTGTAGATCTCAAGGCAGTCCCAGATATCCTTTTGCAGATTGTAGAAAAAAAGTGTTTCCTAACAGTTCCATCAAAAGAAAGGTTTTCTCAGTGAGATGAATGGACACATCACAAATCAGTTTATCAGAAAGATTCTTTCTGGTTTTAAACTAAAGATATTTCCTTTGTGACTATAGGCCTCAATGTGCCCCCAAATATCCCTTCTCTGATTATACAAAAACAGCGTATCCAAACTGTTCCATCAAAAGAAAAGTTTAACTCTGTGAGATGACTACACATATCAAAAAGCAGTGTCTCCAAAAGCTTCCTCATAGTTTTAATGTGAAGATATTTCCTTTTTCACCATAAGCCTCAAAGCGCTCCCCAATATCCTTTTGCAGATTCTACAAAAAGACTGTTTCTAAACTGCTCAATCAAAAGAATGGTTCAACTCGGTGAGATGAATGCACACATCACAAATCAATTTCGCTGAACACTTCTTTCTAGATTTTATCTAAAGGTATTTCCTTTTTGACCACAGGCCTCAATGCACTCTCAAATATCAATTGGTAGTTTCTACAAAAACAGTGTTTCCAAACTGTGAATCAATAGAAAGGTTTAATTCTGTGAGATGAACACACACATCACAAGGCAGTTTCTCAGAAAGTTTCTTTCTAATTTTTCTCTGAAGAAATTTGCTTTTTCACCATAGACCTCAATTTCCTCTCAAATATCCCTTCACAGATTCTACAAAAACAGTGTTTCCAAACTGCTCCATTAAAAGAAATGTTTATCTCTTTGAGATGAATGCACACATCACAAATAAGTTTCTCAGAAAGCTACTTTCAGGTTTTTCTCTTAAGATTTTTCCTTTTTCACCAAAATCCTCAATACACTCCCAAATATCCCTTAACAGATTATACAAAAATGGTGTTTCCTAAGTGCTCCATCAAAAGAAATGTTTAACACTGTGAGATGAATGCACACATCACAAATCAGTTTCTCAGAAAGCTTCATTCTAGTTTTTATTTAAAGATATTTCCTTTTTGACCATAGGCCTCAAAGTATTCTGAAACATCCCTTCAAAGATTCTACAAACACAGTGTTTCCAAACTGCTCCATCAAAATAAACTTTTAACTCTGTGAGATGAATGCACACATCACAAAGCAGTTTCTCAGAAAGGTTCTGCCTATTTTATCTGAAGATATTGCCTTTTTCACCATAGGCCTCAAAGCACTCCCAAGTATCTCTTCACTGATTCTACAAAAACAGTGTTTCTGTATTGCTCAACCAAAAGAAATGTTTGAGTCTGTGAGAGGAATGCACACACCTCAAAGCAGTTTCTCAGAAAGCTTCCTTCTAGTTTTTCTCTTAAGATGTTTCCTTTTTCACCACAGGACTCAATGCATTCTGAAATATCCCCAAACAGATTCTACAAAACTGTGTTTCCAAACTGCTCAATCAAAAGAAAAGTGTAAGAGTGTGAGAGGAATGCACATATTACAAAGCTCTTTCTCAGAAAGCTTCTTTCACATTTGCATCTGAAGATATTTCCTTTTTCACTATAGGCCTCAATGGACTCCCAAATATCCCTTCATGGGTTCTACAAAAAAACTGGTTCCAAACTGCTCAACCAGAAGAAAGTTTTGAATCTGTGAGATGAATCCGCACATCACAAAGCAGTCTCTCAGAAAGCTTCTTTTTAGTTTTTCTCTGAAGATATTTCTTTTTTCACCATAGGCCACAAAGTGCTCCCAAATATCCCTTCACAGATCCTACAAAAACATTCTACCAGAAACAGCTCCATCAAAAGAAAGGTTGAATTCTGTGAGATGAAGGCACACATCACAAATCAGTTTCTCAGAAAGCTCTTTCTAATTTTTAACTAAATATATTTCCATTTTCACCATAGGCAATAATGTGTTCCCAAATATCCCTTAGCAGATTCAACTAAAACTGTGTTTCCAAATTGCACCATCAAAAGTAACATTTCACTCTGTGAGATGAATGCACACATCACAAAGCAGTTTCTCAGAAAGCTTCTGCCTAGTTTTTACATGAAGATATTTCCTTTTAAACATAAGACTCAATGTGCTCCAAAGTATCTCTTTACAGATTCTACAAAATCAGTGTTTCCAAAATCTCAACAAAAGAAAGGTTTGAGTCTGTGAGATGAATGCACACATCTCAAAGCAGTTTCTCATAAGGATTCTTTCTAGTTTTTCTCTGAAGGTGTTTCCTTTTTAACCATAGTCTTCACTGCAATCCGAAATATCCCTCAGCAGATTCTACAAAACTGTGTTTCCAAACTACTCCATCAAAGAAAGTTTTAACTGTGTGAGGTGAATGCACACATCACAAAGCAGTTTCTCAGAAAACTTCTTTATAATTTTTCTCTGAAGACATTTACTTTTTCACCATAGGACTCAATGCCTTCCCCAATATCCCTTTGCAGATTCTACAAAAAGAGTGTTCCCATATAGCTCCTTCAAAAGAAAGTTTTATTTCTCTGAGATGAATACACACATCACAAAGCAGTTTCTTAGAAAGCTTCTTTCTAGTTTTTCTTGGAAGATATTTCCTTTTTCACTCTAGGCCACAAAGTGCTCACAAATATAACTTGGCATACTCTACAAAACAGTTTTTCCAAACTGCTCCATCAAAACTAATGTTTTGGTCTGTGAGATGAATGGACACATCAAAAATCAGTTTCTCAGAAAATTTCTGATTTTTCTCCTAAGATATTCTGTTTTAAACCATAGACCTCAATGCACTCCAAAATATCTGTTCTCAGATTCTTCAAAAACAGAGTTTACAAAGTGCTCAATCAAAAAAGGGCTTAACTGTGTGAGATGAGTGCACACATCACAAAGCAGTTTCTCAGAAAGCTTCTTTCTAGTGTTTCCCTGAAGATGTTTCCTTTTTCACCATAGGCCTCAAAGCACTCCCAAATATCCTTTTGCAGATTCCACAAAAACAGTGTTTCCAAACTGCTCCATCAAAAGGAAGGTTTAAATCTCTCACATTGTTTCACACATCACAAAGCAGTTTATCAGAAAGCTTCATTCTAGTTTTTCTCTGAAGATTTTTTCTTTTTCACCTTAGGCCTTAAAGCACTTTCAAGTATCCCTTCACAGATTCTACTTAAACAGTGTTTCCAAACTGCTCAATCAAAAGAAAGCTTTACCTCTGTGAGATGAATGTAGACATCAAAAAGCAGGTTCTCGGAAAGCATCTTTCTACATTTTATCTGAAGATATTTCATTTTTTACCCTAGGCTTTGATGTGCACCCAAATATCCCTTCACAGATTCTACGAAAACACTGTTTCCAAAATGCTCCATGAAAAGGAAGGTTTATCTCTGTAATATGAATGCAAACATCACAAATTTGTTTCTTAGAAAGCTTCTTTCCAGTTTTTAGCTAAATATATTTCCTTTTTGGCCATAAGCATAAATTCGCTCCCAAATATCCTTTTGCAGATTTTACAAAAAGAGTGTTTCAAACTATGCCTTCAAGAGAAAAGTTAAACACTTTGAGATGAATGCACACATCAAAATGCAGTTTCTCTGAAAAACTTCTTTCTAGTTTTTCTCTGAAGATACATCCTTTTTCACCATAGTCCTCAATGTGCTCCCAAATATACCTTCACAGATTCTAGAAAAACAGTTTCCAAACTGCTCTATCAAAAGAAGGGTTTAACACTCTGAGATGAATCCACTAATCACAACACAGTTTCTCAGAAAGCTCCTTTCTAGTTTTCTGCTGAGGATATTTTCTTTTTCTTTTTTTTTTGAGATGGAATCTCACTCTGTCACCCAGGCTGGATTGCAGTGGTGCAATCTCAGCTCACTGCAAGCTCCGCCTCCTGGGTTCACGCCATTCTCCTGCCTCATCCTCTCCCAATAGCTGGGGCTACAGGCGCCAGCCACCACACCCGGCTAATTTTTTGTATTTTTAGTAGAGACAGGGTTTCACCATGGTCTTGATTCCCTGACATTATGATCCTCCCACCTCGGCCTCCCAAAGTGCTGGGATTACAAGCATGAGCCACCACACCCAGTTTGATATTTGCTTTTTCATGATTGGCCTCAGTGCACTTGCAAATATCACTTCACAGATTCTACAAAAACAATGTTTCCAAACCGGTCCATTCAAAGAAAGGTTTAACTCCATCAGATGGATGCACATATCACAAATCAGTTACTCAGAAAACTTCCTTCTAGTTTTCCTCTGAAAATATTTCCTTTTTGACCATAGGCCTCAATGCACTCCCAAATATCCCTTCGCAGATTGTACAAAAAGTTTTTCCAAACTGCTACATCAAAAGAAATGTTTAAATCTGTGAGACGAATGAACACAACACAAATCAGTTTCTCAGAAACCTTCTTTCTAGTTTTTATCTGAAGATATTTCCTTTTTCATCATAGGCCTCAATGTCCTCCCAAATATCCCTTCACAGATTCAACAAAAACAGCATTTCCAAAAATTTCCATCAAAAGAAAGATTAAACTCTGTGAGATGAATGCACACATCAGAAATCAGTTTGTCAGAGAGCTTCTTTCTTGTTTTTATGTAAAGATAATCCCTTTTTGACCGTAGGTCTCGATATGCTCCCAAATATCCCTTTGTAGATTCTATAAAAACAGTGTTTCAAGACTGTTTCAACAAACGAATGGTTAAACAGGTTGAGATGAATGCAATCATCTCAAAGCTGTTTGTCAGAAATCTTCTTTCTATTTTTTCTCTGAAGGAAATTCCTTTTTCACCATAGGTCGCAGTGCACACCGAAATGTTTCTTCACAGATTCCACAAAAACAGTTTTGCCAAACTGCTCAATCAAAATAAAGTTTTAACTCAGAGAGATGGACGCACACTTCACAAAGCAGTTTCACAGAAAGCTTCTTTGTAGTTTTCCTCTGAAGATTTTTTTTCCACCATTGGCCTCAAGGCACACCAAAATATGCCTTCGCAGATTCTTCAAAAACAGTGTTTCCAAACTGCTCTATCAAAAGAAAGGTTTCACTCAGTGAAATGAATGCACACCTCACAAAGCACTTTTTCAGAAAGCTTGTTTCTAGTTTTTCTCTGAAGATATTACCTTTCTCAACATAGGCCTCAATGCACTCCCAAATATCCCTTTGCATATTCTACAAAAAGTCTTTCCAAACAACTCCATCAAAAGAAGGGTTTAACTCTGCTAGGTGAATGCACACATCACAAATCAGTTTCTCAGAAAACTCCTTTCTGGTTTTTCTTCTAGGATGTTTTGTTTTTCACCATAAGGTGATGAATGCACACATCACAAAGAAGTTTCTCAGAAAGATTCTTTCTAGTTTTTCCCGTAAGATGTTTCCTTTTTCAGCATAGTACTTAATGTGTTCCCAAATATCCTTTTGCAAATTCCACAAAAACAGTGTTTCCAAACTTCTCTATCAGAAGAAACTTTTAACTCAGTGATATTAAATGCACACATCACAAAGCGGTTTCTCAGAAAGCTTCTTTCTAGTTTTTATTTGAAGATATTTCCTTTTTCACCATAGGCCTCAATGATCTACCAAAAATTTCTTAGCAGATTCCACAAGAAAGTCTTTCCAAACTACTCAACCCCAAGAAAGTTTTAACTCTGTGAGTTGAATGCACACATTACAAAGCAGTTTCTCTGAAAGCTTCCTTCTAGTATTTCTCTGAAACTCTTTCCTTTTTCACCATATACCTCAATGCACTCCCAAATATCCATGGCAGATTCTATAAAAACAGTGTTTCCAAGCTGCTGAACCAAAAGAAATGTTTAACTGTGTTAGCTGAATGCATACAAAGCAGTATCTCACAAAACTTCTTTCTAGTTTTTTTCTGAATACATTTCCATTTACACCATTGACCTCCATGTCCTTCCTAATATCCCTTCTCAAATTCTACAAAAACAGTGTTTCCAAACTGCTCCAATGAAACATATGTTATTTCTTTGAGATGAGTACACACATCACAAAGCAATTTCTCAGAAATGTTATTTCTAGTTTTTCTTGGAGTATATTTCCTTTTTCACCATAGTCTTCAGTGTGCTCCCAAATATCGCTTTGCAGATTCTACAGAAACAGTGTTTCCAAACTGCTCCATCAAACAGTGGTTTAACTCTGCAAGATGATTGCACACATCACAAAGCAGTTTCTTAGAAAATTTCCTTATACTTATTCTCTAAAGATATTTCCTTTTTCAACCATAAGCCTCGATGTGCTCCCAAATATCCCTTTGCAGATTCTACAAAAACAGGTTTTCCAAACAGCTCCAACAAAAGAAATTTTTAACTCTGAGATGAATGCACACATCACAAATTTGTGTGTCAGAAAGTTTCTTTCTAGTTTTTTATCTAAATATATTTCATTTTTGAAGATAGGTCTCAATGAGCTCCCAAATATCCATTCGCAGATTCTATAAAAACAGTGTTGTCAAACTGTGCCATCAAAAGAAAGGTTTAGAACTTTGAGATGAATGCACACATCCAAAAGCAGTTTCTCAGAATGCTTGTTTCTAGTTTTCCTCTGAAGATATTTCCTTTTTCACCATAGGCCTTAATGGGGTCCCAAATATCCCTTTGCAGATTCTACGAAAACAGTTTCCTACATGCTCTATCAAAATAATGGATTAACACTGTGAGAGAAATACACACATCACAAAGGAGTTTCTCAGAAAGCTTCTTTCTGGTTTTCCTCTGAAGCTATTCCTTTTTCACCATAGGCCTCAATTCCCTCCCAAATATCACTTCACAGATTCTAGAAAAACAGTGTTTCCAAACTGCTCGATCCAAAGAAAGGTTTAACTCTGTGAGCTGGATGCACATATCAGAAAACTGTTTCTCAGAAAGCTTCTTTCTAGTTTTTATCTGAAGTTATTTCCTTTTTTCACCACAGGCCTCAATGCACTTCCAAATATTCCTTCACAGATTCTACAAAAACAGTGTTTCCAAAGTGCTCAATCACAACAAAGTTTTATCTCTGTGAGATGAAAGCATGCACCACAAAGCAGTTTCTCAGAAAGTTTCTTTCTACCTTATATCTGAAGGTAGTTCGTTTTTGACCATAGACTTCAATGTGCTCCCAAATATTCCCTCACAGATTCTGCAAAAAACGTGTTTCCAAACCCCTCCATCAAAACAAAGGTTGAACTCTGTGAGGTGAATGCACACATCACAAAGCAGTTTGTCTGAAACCTTCTTTTTTGTTTTTCTCTGAAGATATTTCCTTTTTCATCATAGTCTTCAATGCGCTCCCAAATTCCCCTTCACAGATTCTATAAAAATTGTGTTTCCAAATTGTTCCATCAGAAGAAAGATTTAACTCTGTGAGATGAATGCACACATCACAAAGCAGTTTCTCAGAAAGCTTCTTTCAAGTTTTTGTCTGATGATATTTCCTTTTTCACCATAGCCCTCAATATGCTCCCAAATATGCCTTTTTAGATTTTACAAGAACAGCATTTTCAAACTGCTCATTCAAAAGAAAGGTTTCACTCAGTGAGGTGAATGCACACATCACAAAGCAGTTCGTCAGAAAGCTTCTTTCTAGTTTTTATCTGAAGATATTTCCTTTTTGATCACAGGCCTCAATGTGCTCCTAAATACCCCTTTGCCGATTCTACAAAAACAATATTTCCTAACTGCTCCATCAAAACAAGGTAAAACTCTCTGAGTTGAATGCATTAATCAAAAAGCAGTTTCTCAGAAATCTTCTTTCTAGTTTTTATCTGAAGATATTTCCCTTTTCACCATAGGCCTCAATATGCTCTGAAATATCCTTTCACATATTCTACAAAAACAGTGCTTCCAAAGTGCTCAATCAAAAGAAAGGTTTAACTCTGTGAGATAAATGCACACATCAGAAATCAGTTTCTCCAAAAAAATTTCTTTCTGATTTTTCTCTAATGATGTTTCATTTTTCACCATAGGCCTCAATGCCCTCCAAAATATCCCATCACAGATTCTACAAAAACTTTTTTTCCAAACTGCTCAATCAAAACAAAGGTTTAACTGTGTGAAATGAATGCACACCTCACAGTGCAGTTCCTCTGAAAGCTTCTTTCATTTTTATCTTTGAAGTTATTTCCTTTTCACCATAGGCCTCAATGTGCTTCAAAATATCTCATCGCAGATTCTACAAAAAGAATGTTTCCAAACTCTTCAATCAAAATAAAGGATTAACTCAGTGAAATTAAAGCACACATCACAAAGCAGTTTCTCAGAAAGCTAATTTCTAGTTTTTATTTGAAGATTTTGCCTTTTTCACCATAAGAGTCCATGGACTCCCAAATATCCCTTCACAGATTTTAAAAGAAGAGTGTTTCCAAACTGCTCAACTAGAAGAAAAATTTGAGTCTGTGTGATGTATGCACACATCACAGAGCAGTTTCTCAGAAAGTTTCTTTCTAGTTTTTATCTAAAGATATTTCCTTTTTGACCATAGACCTTAATGCACTTCCAAATATCCCTTCACAACTTCTCCAAAAAAAGTATTGCTAAACAGATCCACCAAAAGAAAGGTTTATCTCAGTGAAATGAATGCACATGTCACATAGCAGTTTCTTAGAAAGCTTCTTTCTAGTTTTTCTCTGAACATGTTCTCTTTTTCACCATAGGCCTCAATGGGCTCCACTTTGTCCCTTTGCAGTTTCTACTAAAACAGGGTTCCCAATCTGCCCGCTCAAAAGAAAGGCTTAACTCTGTGAGATGAAGGCACACATCACAAATCAGGTTCTCTGAAAGCTTCTTTCTGGTTTTTCTCTTAAGATATTTCCTTTTTCACCATAGGCCTCATTGTGCTCTCAAATATCCCTTCACAGATTCTACAAAAACAGTGTTTCCAAACTGCTCAATCAACAGAAAAGTTTAACTCTGTGAGATGAATACACACGTTGCATAGTAGTTTTTCAGAAAGCTTCTTTGTAGTTTTTATATCAAGATGTTTCCTCTTTCACCATAGGGCTCAATGTGCTCCAAAATATCCCTTCACAGATTCTAGAGAAACAGTGTTCCCTAACTACTAGATGAAAAGAAAGCTTTAACATTGTGAGATGAATGCATAATCACAAAGCAGTTTGTCGGAAAGCATTTTTCTAGTTTTTATATGAATGTATTTTGTTTTTCATCATAAGCCTCAATGGGCTCCCAAATATTCCCTTGCATTTCCTAAAATAGCAGTGTGCCCAAACTGGAAAATCAATAGAAAAGTTTATCTCTGTGAGGTGAGTGCATACATCTCAAAGCAGTTTCTCAGAAAGATTCTTTGTTGTTTTTATTGAAGATATTTCCTTTAACACCGTGGGCCTCAGTGCACTCCCAAATATCACTTTGCAGGTTCTACAAAAACAGTGTTTCCAAACTGCTCCATCAAACAGTGGTTTAACTCTGTGAGATGACTGTACACATCACAAAGCAGTTTCTCAGAGAGCTTCTTTCCAGTATTTCTCTGAAGATATTCTCCTTTTCAGCCTTGGTCTCAATACAATCCCAAATATCCTCTCACTGATTCAACAAAAACAGCGTTTCCAAACTGCTCCATCATAAGAAACGTTTAGCTCTGTGAGAAAAATGCATACATCACAAATCAATTTCTCAGAAATCTTCTTTCTGGTTTATCTCTTAAGAAATTTCTTCATTCACTGTATGCCTCAATTTGCTCCCAAATATCCTTTTGCAGATTCTACAAAGAAATTATTGCCAAACAGATCTAACAAAAGAAAGGTTTATCTCAGTGAGATGAATGCACATATCCCAAGGTAGTTTTCTCAGAAAGCTTCTTTCCAGATTTTCTCTTAAGATATGTCATTTTTCACCATTAGCCTTAATTCCCTTCTGAAGATTGCTTCACAGATTCTACAAAAACAGTGTTTCTAAACTGCTCAATCAAAAGAAAAGTTTCACTCTGTGAGATGTAAGCACACATCACAAAGCAGTTTATCAGAAAATTTCTTTCTAGTTTTTCTCTGAAGATATTTCCTTTTTCACTATAGGCCTCTATGCGCTCCTTAATATCCCTTCACAGATGCTAAAAAAACACTGTTTCCAAATTGTGCCATCAAAATAATCTTTTATCTCCGTGAGATGAGTGCATACATCACAAAGCAGTTTCTCAGAAATCTTATTTCCAATTTTTATGTGAAGATATATTACTTTTCACCATAAGCCTCAATGTGCTCCCAAATATCCCCTCACAGATCCTACAAAAACAGTGTTTTCAAACTGTTTAACCAAAAGAAAGTTTGAGTCAGTCAGGTGAATGTACACATCACAAAGAAGTTTGTCAGAAAGCTTCTTACACGTTTTTCTTTGAAGATATTTCCTTCCTCACCATAGGCCTCAATGTGTTCCCAAAAGTCCCTTCTCAGATGCTAGAAAAACACTGTTTCCGTATGCCTACATTAAAAGAAAGGTTTAACTCTGTGAGATGAATGCACATATCACAAAGCAGTTTCTAAGAAAGCTTCTTTGAAGTTTTTATATGTCATATATTCTTTTTTGCCATAGGCTTCAATGCGCTCCCAAATATCCCTTCACAGTTTCTACGAAAACTGTCTTTCCAAACTGCTCCATTGAAAGAAAGTTTTAACTCAATGACATAAAGGCATACGTCACAAAGCAGTTTCTCAGAAGGATTCTTTCTGGTTTTTCTCTTAGATATGTGGTTTTTCAATACTGGCCTCAATTCCCTAGCAAATATCCCTTCGCAGATTCTACAGAAACAGTGTTGACAAACTGCTCAATCAAAAGAAACTTTTAACTCTGTGAGATGAATGCACACATCACAAAGCAGTTTCTCAGAAAGTTTCTTTCTGGATTTCCTCTGAAGTTGTTCCCTTTTTCACCATAGGCCTCTATGCGCTCCAAAATGTCCCATTGCAGATTCTATAGAAACAGGGTTTCCAGTCTGCTCCATCAAAAGAAATGTTTAACTCTGTGAGATGAATGCACACATCACAATGCAGTTTCTCAGAAAACTTCTTTCTAGTTTTTATCTGAAGACATTTCCTTTTTCACCATAGGCCTCATTGTGCTCCAAAATATCCCTTTGTAGATTCTATAAAAACAATGATTCCACACTGATTAGTAAAAAGAAAGTTTTAACTCTGTGAGATGAATTTACACATGACAATGCAGTTTCTCAGATAGCTTCCTTCTAGTTTCTATCCTGGGATATTCACTTTTTTGCCTTTGCCTCAGTGATCTTCAAAATGTCCATGGAATTTTGTAGTAGAATGGACCAAAACAGTGTTTCCAAACAGCTGAATCCAGAGAGTGATATACCTCTCTGAGATGAATGCACACAACACAAAGTAGTTTCTCAGAAATCTTGCTTCTAGTTATTCTCTGAAGATATTCCCATTTTCACCAAAGGCCTCAGTGTGTCCCCTAATGTCCCTTTGCAGATTCCACAAAAACAGAGTTTCCAAACTGCTTTATCAAAAGAAAGGTTTACCTCAGTGAGATGAATGCACATATCATAAATCAGTTTCTCAGAAAGCTTCTTTCTGATTTTTCTCTGAAGATATTTCCTTTTTCACCATAGGCCTCAATGTGCTCCCAAATATCCCTTTGCAGATTCTACAAAAACATTGTTTCTAAACTGCTCAATCAAAAGAAAGGTTTAACTCTGTGAGATGAATGCATACGTCACAAATCAATTTCTCAGAAAGTTTCTTTCTTGGTTTTCTCTGAATATACTTCCTTTTTCACCACAGGCCTCAAAGTGCTCCCAAATGTTCCTTTGCAGATTTTACAAAAACAGTATTTTCAAACACCTCCATGAAAAGAAAGGTTTACCTCTTTGAGATGAATGCACAAATCACAAATCAGTTTCTCAGAAAAGTTCTTTCCAGTTTTTCTTTGAAGATGTTCCCTTTTTCACCATAGTCCTCAATGCACTCCCAAATATCCCTTTGCAGATTCTACAAAACAGTGTTTCCAAACTGCTGAATAAAAAGAAAGGATTATATCTTCAAGATGAATGCATACAACACAAAACAGTTTCTCAGATAAGATTCTTTTAGTTTCTATGCTGAGATATTTGCTTTTTCTCCATTGGCTGCAATTAGATCCCAAATGTCCATTTGCAGAATGGACAAAAACAGTGTTTCCAAACTGCTGAATCCAAAGAAAGGTTTAACACTCTGAGATGAATGCACACATCAAAAAGGAGTTTCTCAGAAAGCTTCTTTCTAGCTTTTATCTGAAGATGATTCCTTTTTCTCACTAGGCCTCAATGCACTCCAAATTACCCCTTCACAGATTCAACACAACAGTGCTTCCAAACTGCTGAATGAAAAGAAAGGTTTGGCTCTGCATGATGAATGCTAACATCACAAACACTTTGTCAGATAGCTTCCTTCTAGTTTTTTTTTCTGGGATATTTGCTTTTTTGACACTGGCTTCAACGAGCTACAAAATGTCCACTTGCAGATTGGACAAAACCAGTGCTTCTGAACTGCTGAATCCAAAGAAAGTTTTCACTCTGTGAGATGAATGCACACATCACAAAGCAGTTTCTCATAAAGCTTATTTCTAGTTTTTCTCTGAAGTAATTTCATTTTACTTTCATTGAGACCATAGGCCTCAATGCACTCCCAATACCCCTTAGTAGATTCTACAAAAACAGTTTTTCCAAACAGCCAGTTGAAAAGAAAGGTTTAACTCTCTGAGATGAATGCACACATCCCAAATCTGTTTCTTAGATAGCTTCCTTCTAGTTTTCACCCTGGATATTCTTCTTTTTGCCATTGGCCTTAATGACCTCCCAAATGTCCACTCTCAGAATGATCAAAAACAGTGTTTTGAAACTGCTGAATCCAAAGAAATGATTAACTCTGTGAGGTGAATGCACTCAATACAAAGCAGTTTCTCAGAAATGTTATTTCTAGTTTTTACCTGAAGATGTTTCCTTTTTCACCATAGACCTCAATGTGCCCCTAAATACCCCTTCACAGATTCTACAAAAACAGTGTTTTCAAACTTCTGAATGAAAAGTAAGGTTTAACCCTACGGGATGAATTCTAACATCCCAGCACTTTCTTAGATAGCTTCCTTCCAGTTTTTATAGTGGTATGTTATTTTTTTTTTTGCCTTTGGTCTCAGTGAACTACCAAATATGCTATTGCAAAATGGACAAAAACTGTGTTTCCAAACTGCTGTGTTTAAAGAAATATTTAACTCTGAAAGATGAATGCCCATATCACAAAGTGGTTTCTCATATAGCTTCCATCTATTTTATGCTGGGATATTCAGTTTTTCACCATTGGCCTCAAGGATCTCCAAAATGCCCATTTGCAGAAAGGACTAAACCATCTTTCCAATCTGCTGATTCCAAAGAAACGGTTAACTCTGTGAGATGAATGCACACATCACAAAACTTCTTTCTAGTTTTTATCTGAAGGTGTTTACTTTTTCACCATAGGCCTCAAAGTGCTCCAAAATATCCATTAGCAGATTCTATAAAAACAGTGTTTCCAAACTGCTGAATGAAAAGAAAGGTTTAACTCTGTGAGATGAATGTACACAACACAATGCAGTTTCTCAGAAAGCTTCTTTCTCGTTTTTATCTGAAGATGATTCCTTTTTCTCAACAGACCTCAATGCACTTCAAAATATCCCTTCACAGATTCTGCAAAAACAGTCCTTCCCAACTGCTGAATGAAAAGAAAGGTTTGGCTCTGCATGATGACATCACAAACACTTTCTCAGATAACTTCCTTCTAGTTTTTATCCTGAGATATTCAATTTTTTGCCATTGTCTTCAATGAGCTCCCCAATGTCCATTTGCAGAATGGACGAAAACAATGTTTCCAAACTGCTGAATCCAAAGAAATATTTAACTCTGTGAGATGAATGTACACATCACAAAACAGTTTCTCAGAAAGCTTCTTTCTAGTTTTTCTCTGAAGTTATTTTATTTTTCACTGTAGGCCTCAATGCACTCCCAATATCCCTTAGCAGATTCTACAAAAACAGTTTTTCCAAACAGCTGATTGAAAAGAAAGGTTTAACTCTGCGAGATGAATGTACACATCACAAACCCGTTTCTCAGTATCCTTCTAGTTTTCACCCTGAATATTCCTTTTTTCACCATTAGCCTCAATGGGCTCCCAAATGTTCATTCTCAGAATGATCACAAACAGTGTTTCCAAACTGCTGAATCCAAGGAAATTATTAACTCTGTGAGGTGAATGCACTCATCACAAAACAGTTTTTCAGAAATGTTCTTTCTAGTTTTTATCTGAAGATGTTTCCTTTTTCACCATAGGCTTCAAAGCACCCCTAAACATCTCTTCGTGGATTCTTCCAAAACAGTGTTTCCAAACTGCTTAATGGAAAGAAAAGTTTAACTCTGTGAAATGAATGCACACATCACAAAGCAGTTTCTCACTTTACCTCCTTCTAGTTTTTGTCATGTGATATTTCCTTTTTGCCTTTGGCCTCAATGAGCTACAAAATGTTCATTCACAGAATGGACAAAAGGAATGTTTCCAAGCTGCTGGATCCAAAGAAAGGTTTAACTCTGTGAGATGAATGCACACATCACAAACAGTTAATCAGAAATCTTCTTTCTAGTTTTTATCTGATGATGTTTACTTTTTCATCTTAGGCTTCAATGCACTCCCAAATATCCCTTCACAGATTCTACAGAAACATTTTTTCCAAACTGCTGAAGGAAAAGAAATTTTTAACTTTGTGAATTGAATGCACACAATGGAAAGTGGTTTATCTGATACCTTTCTTCTAGTTTTTATTATGGGATATTTGCTTTTTTGCCATTGGCCTCAATGAGCTCCTCAATGTCCACTCGCTGAATGGACAAAAAGAGTATTTCCAAACTGCTGAATCCAAAGAAAGGTTTATCTCTTTGAGATAAATGCACATGTCACAAAGCAGTTTCTCAGAAAGCCTGTTTCTAGTTTTTATCTGAAGATGTTTCCTTTTTCACCATAGGCCACAAATACCCTTTGCAGATTCTACAAAAACAGTGCTTCCAATCTGCTAACTGAAAGAGAGGTTTAAATCTGCTAGTTGAAGGCACACATTACAAAGCAGTTTCTCAGGGAACTTCCTTCTAATTTATATCCTGCAATATTTGCTTTTTCATGATAGGCCTCAATGAGGTCCGAAATGTCCATTCACAGAATGGACAAAAACAGTGATTCCAAACTGCTGAATCCAAAGAAAGTTTTAACGCTGTGAGATGAATGCACACATCACAAAACAGCTTCTCAGGAAACTTCTTTCTAGTTTCAATCTAAAGATGCTTTCTTTTTCACCATAGGCCTCAATGCACTCCCAAATATCCCTTCACAGATTCTACAAAAACAGTGTTTCCAAACTGCTGAATGAAAAGAAAGATTTAACTCTGTGAGATGAATGCAAACATAACAATGTTGGTTCTTACTGAATCCAAGAAAAGTTTTAAATCTTTGAGATGAAAGCACACATCTCAAAGCAGTTTCTCAGTAAACTTCTTTCTTGTTTTTATCTAAAGGTGATTCCTTTTTCAAAATAGGCCTCAATGCACTCCCAAGTGTCCCTTCACAGATTCCACCAAAACACTGCTTCCAAACAACTGAATGAAAAAATGGTTTAACTCTGTGAGATGAATGCATGCATGAGAAAACAGTTTCTCAAACAACTTATTTCTATTTTTTATCTGAAGATGTTTCCCTTTTCACCATAGGCTTCAATACACTCCCAAGTATCCCTTGGCACATTCTGCAACAACAGTGTTTCCAAACTGCTGAATGAAAAGAAAATTTTAACTCTGTGAAAGGAATACACCATTACAAAGCCATTCCTCAAATAGTTTCCTTCCAGTTTTTATACTGGGATAATCGCTTTTTCACCATTGGTGTCAAAAAGCTCCCTAAAGTCCATTCTCAGAATGCATGAAGCTGTTTTTCCAAACTTAGGAATTCAAAGAAATGTTTAACTGTGTGAGTGAATGTACCCATCACAAAGCACTTTCTCAGAAAGTTTCTTTCTAGTTTTTGTCTGAATATATTTCCTTTTTCAAAATAGGCCTCAGTGCACTCCAAAATATCCCTTTGCAGATACTACATAAACAGTGTTTCCAAACTGCTGAATGAAAAGGAAGGTTTAAATCTGTGAGACAAATGTACACAACACAAAGCCATTTTTCTGATAGCTTCCTTCTAGTTTTTATCCTGAGATATTTGCTTTCTCCCCTTTGGCCTCAATGCACTCCCAAATGACCTTTCACAGTATGGACAAAAAGAGTTTTCCACTGCTGAATCCAAAGAAAGGTTTAACTCTGTGAGATAAATGTGCACATCACAAAGCAGTTTCTCAGAGAGCTTCTGATGTGTTTTTATCCTGTGATATTCATTTTTTCACCTTTGGACTCAATGAGCAACCAAATGTCCATTTGCAGAATGGACAAAAGTAGTTTCCAAACTGCTGAAACCAAAGAAACGTTAACTCTGTGAGATGAATGCACACGTCACAAAGCAATTTCTCAGAAAGCTTCTTTGTAGTTTTTATCTGAAGAAATTTCCTTTTTCACCATAGGCCTCAATGCAATCCTAAATATCCCATCACATATTCTACAAAAACGTGTTTCCAAACTGCTTCATCAAAATAAAGGTTTACCTCTGTGAGATAAATGCACACATCACAAAGCAGTTTCTCAGAAATGTCCTTTGAAATTTTTATCTGAAAATATTTCCTTTTTCACCATAGGTCACAACGTGCTCCCAAATATCAGTTTGCAGATTCTACAAAAACAGAGATTCCAATCTACTCAACCAAAAGAATGTTTTTTGTTTTTTTTTTTTATACTTTAGGGTTTTAGGGTACATGTGCACAATGTGCAGGTTTGTTACATATGTATCCATGTGCCATGTTGATTTCCTGTACCCATTAACTCGTCATTTAGCATTAGGTGTATCTCCTAATGCTGTCCCTCCCCCCTCCCCCCACCCCACAACAGTCCCCGGAGTGTGATGTTCCCCTTCCTGTGTCCATGAGTTCTCATTGTTCAATTCCCACCTATGAGAGAGAACATGCGGTGTTTGGTTTTTTGTCCTTGCGATAGTTTACTGAGAATGATGTTTTCCAGTTTCATTCATGTCCCTACAAAGGACACGAACTCATCATTTTTTATGGCTGCATAGTATTCCATGGTGTATATGTGCCACATTTTCTTAATCCAGTCTATCATTGTTGGACATTTGGGTTGGTTCCAACTCTTTGCTATTGTGAATAGTGCCGCAATAAACATACGTGTGCATGTGTCTTTATAGCAGCATGATTTATAGTCCTTTGGGTATATACCCAGTAATGGGATGGCTGGGTCAAATGGTATTTCTAGTTCGAGATCCCTGAGGAATCGCCACACTGACTTCCACAATGGTTGAACTAGTTTACAGTCCCACCAACAGTGTAAAAGTATTCCTATTTCTCCACATCCTCTCCAGCACCTATTGTTTCCTGAATTTTTAATGATGGCCATTCTAACTGGTGTGAGATGGTATCTCACTGTGGTTTTGACTTGCATTTCTCTGATGGCCAGTGATGATGAGCATTTCTTCATGTGTTTTCTGGCTGCATAAATGTCTTCTTTTGAGAAGTGTCTGTTCATGTCCTCTGCCCACTTTTTGATGGGGTTGTTTGTTTTTTTCTTGTAAATTTGTTTGAGTTCATTGTAGATTCTGGATATTAGCCCTTTGTCAGATGAGTAGGTTGCAAAAATTTTCTCCCATTCTGTAGGTTGCCTGTTCATTCTGATGATAGTTTCTTTTGCTGTGCAGAAGCTCTTTAGTTTAATGAGATCCCATTTGTCGATTTTGGCTTTTGTTGCCATTGCTTTTGGTGTTTTAGACATGAAGTCCTTGCCCACGCCTATGTCCTGAATGGTATTGCCTAGGTTTTCTTGTAGGATTTTAATGGTTTTAGGTCTAACATATAAGTCTTTAATCCATCTTGAATTAATTTTTGTATAAGGTGTAAGGAAGGGATCCAGTTTCAGCTTTCTACATATGGCTAGCCAGTTTTCCCAGCACCATTTATTAAATAGGGAATCCTTTCCCCATTTCTTGTTTTTGTCAGGTTTGTGAAATATCAGATAGTTGTAGCTATGCGGCATCATTTCTGAGGGCTCTGTTCTGTTCCATTGATCTATGTCTCTGTTGTGGTACCAGTACCATGCTGTTTTGGTTACTGTAGCCTTGTAGTATAGTTTAAAGTCAGGTAGCGTGATGCCTCCAGCTTTGTTCTTTTGGCTTAGGATTGACTTGGTGATGCGGGCTCTTTTTTGGTTCCATATGAACTTTAAAGTAGTTTTTTCCAATTCTGTGAAGAAAGTCATTGGTAGCTTGATGGGGATGGCATTGAATCTATAAATTACCTTGGGCAGTATGGCCATTTTCACGATATTGATTCTTCCAACCCATGAGCATGGAATGTTCTTCCATTTGTTTGTATCCTCTTTTATTTCATTGAGCAGTGGTTTGTAGTTCTCCTTGAAGAGGTCCTTCACATCCCTTGTAAGTTGGATTCCTAGGTATTTTATTCTCTTTGAAGCAATTGTTAATGGGAGTTCACTCATGATTTGGCTCTCTGTTTGTCTGTGATTGGTGTAAAAGAATGCTTGTGATTTTTGTACATTAATTTTGTATCCTGAGACTTCGCTGAAGTTGCTAATCAGCTTAAGGAGATTTTGGGCTGAGACGATGGGGTTTTCTAGATATACAATCATGTCATCTGCAAACAGGGACAATTTGGCTTCCTCTTTTCCTAATTGAATACCTTTTATTTCCTTCTCCTGCCTGATTGCTCTGGCCAGAACTTCCAGCACTATGTTGAATAGGAGCGGTGAGAGAGGGCATCCCTGTCTTGTGCCAGTTTTCAGAGGGAATGCTTCCAGTTTTTGCCCATTCAGTATGATATTGGCTGTGGGTTTGTCATAGATAGCTCTTATTATTTTGAGATACGTCCCATCAATACCTAATTTATTGAGAGTTTTTAGCATGAAGGGTTGTTGAATTTTGTCAAAGGCCTTTTCTGCATCTATTGAGATAATCATGTGGTTTTTGTCTTTGGTTCTGTTTATATGCTGGATTACATTTATTGATTTGCGTATGTTGAACCAGCCTTGCATCCCAGGGATGAAGCCCACTTGATCATGGTGGATAAGCTTTTTGATGTGCTGCTGGATTCGGTTTGCCAGTATTTTGAGGATTTTTGCATCAATGTTCATCAAGGATATTGGTCTGAAATTCTCTTTTTTGGTTATATCTCTGCCAGGTTTTGGTATCAGGACGATGCTGGCTTCGTAAAATGTGTTAGGGAGGATTCCCTCTTTTTCTATCGATTGGAATAGTTTCAGAAGGAATGGTACCAGTTCCTCCTTGTACCTCTGGTAGAATTCAGCTGTGAATCCATCAGGTCCTGGACTCTTTTTGGTTGGTAAGCTATTGATTATTGCTACAATTTCAGAACCTGTTATTGGTCTATTCAGAGATTCAACTTCTTCCTCGTTTAGTCTTGGGAGGGTGTATTTATCGAGGAATTTATCCATTTCTTCTAGATTTTCTAGTTTATTTGCATAGAGGTGTTTGTAGTATTCTCTGATGGTAGATTGTATTTCTGTGGGATCGGTGGTGATATCCCCTTTTTCGTTTTTTATTGCATCTATTTGATTCTTCTCTCTTTTCTTCTTTATTAGTCTTGTTAGCGGTCCATCAATTTTGTCGATCTTTTCAAAAAACCAGCTCCTGGATTCATTAATTTTTTGAAGGGTTTTTTGTGTCTCTATTTCCTTCAGTTCTGCTCTGATTTTAGTTATTTCTAGCCTTCTGCTAGCTTTTGAATGTGTTTGCTCTTGCTTTTCTAGTTCTTTTAATTGTGATGTTAGGGAGTCAATTTTGGATCTTTCCTGCTTTCTCTTGTGGGCATTTAGTGCTATAAATTTCCCTCTACACACTGCTTTGAATGTGTCCCAGAGATTCTGGTATGTTGTGTCTTTGTTCTCGTTGGTTTCAAAGAACATCTTTATTTCTGCCTTCATTTCATTATGTACCCAATAGTCATTCAGGAGCAGGTTGTTCAGTTTCCATGTAGTAGAGCGGTTTTGAGTGAGTTTCTTAATCCTGAGTTCTAGTTTGATTGCACTGTGGTCTGAGAGACAGTTTGTTATAATTTCTGTTCTTTTACATTTGCTGAGGAGAGCTTTACTTCCAACTATATGGTCAATTTTGGAATAGGTGTGGTGTGGTGCTGAAAAAAATGTATATTCTGTTGACTTGGGGTGGAGAGTTCTGTAGATGTTTGTTAGGTCCACTTTATGTAGAGCTGAGTTCAATTCCTGGATATCCTTGTTAACTTTCTGTCTCGTTGATCTGTCTAATGCTGACGGTGGGGTGTTAAAATCTCCCATTATTATTGTGTGGGAGTTTAAGTCCCTTTGTAGGTCACTCAGGACTTGCTTTATGAATCTGGGTGCTCCTGTATTGGGTGCATATATATTTAGGATAGTTAGCTCTTCTTGTTGAATTGATCCCTTTACCATTATGTAATGGCCTTCTTTTTCTCTTTTGACAACAAAACCCAGCTCTATGCAGCACCTGTGGGCTAAAGCCTAGTAAGCGAGAAAGCCCCTCAGAAGCATTAGAAGATCATCTCTTATTAAGGTCATCCTGGGGGGGTGGAGCCAAGACGGCCGAATAGGAACAGCTCTGGTCTCCAGCTCCCAGCCCGAACGACACAGAAGACTGATGATATCTGCATTTCTGCTTGAGGTACCGGTTTCATCTCACTAGGGAGTGCCAAACAGTGGGTGCAGGACAGTCGGTGAAGCGCACTGTGCGCAACCCTAAGCAGGGCGAGGCATTGCCTCACTCGGGAAGCGCAAGGGTCAGGGAGTTCCCTTTCCTAGTCAAAGAAAGGGGAAGCAGATGGCACCTGGAATATCGGGTCAGTCCCATCCTAATACTGCGCTTTTCCAACGGGCCTGGAAAACGGCACACTAGGAGATTGTGTCCCGCACCTGGCTCGGAGGGTCCTATGCCCACGGAGTCTCGCTAATTGCTAGCACAGCAGTCTGAGATCAAGCTGCGAGGCGGCAGCGAGGCTGGGGGAGGGGCGCCCGCCATTGCCCAGGCTTGCTTAGGTAAACAAAGCAGCCAGGAAGCTCGAACTGGGTGGAGCCCACCACAGCCTAAGGAGGCCTGCCTGCCTCTCTAGGCTCCACCTCTGCGGGCAGGGCACAGACAAACAAAAACTCTGCAAGAACTTCCTCAGACTTAAATGTCCCTGTCTGACTGACAGCTTTGAAGAGAGTAGTGGTTCTCCCTGCACGCAGCTGGAGATCTCAGAACGGTCAGACTGCCTCCTAAAGTGGGTCCCTCACCCCTGAGCAGCCTAACTGGGAGGCACCCCCCCAGTAGGGACAGACTGACACCTCATTCAACCCGGTACTTCTCTGAGACAAAACTTTCAGAGGAACTATCAGACAGCTGAATTTGTGGTCTCACGAAAATCTGCTGTTCTGCAGCCACCGCTGCTGACACCCAGCCAAACAGGGTCTGGAGTGCACCTCTAGTAAACTCCAACAGACCTGCAGCTGAGGGTCCTGTCTGGCAGAAGGAAAACTAACAAACAGAAAGGACATCCTCACCAAAAACCCATCTGTACATCACCATCATCAAAGACAAAAAGTAGATAAAACCACAAAGTTGGGGAAAAAACAGACCAAAAAAACTGGAAACTCTAAAAAACAGAACACCTCTCCTCCTCCAAAGGAACGCAGTTCCTCACCAGCAACGGAACAAAGCTGGATGGAGGATGACTTTGAAGAGTTGAGAGAAGAAGGCTTCAGACAATCAAACTACTCTGAGCTACGAGAGGAAATTCAAAACAACAGCAAAGAAGTTAAAAACTTCAAAAGAATGTTTGGTGTCTGTTAGATGAATGCACACATCACAAAGCAGTTTCTCAAAAAGCTTCTATCTAGTTTTTCTCTGAAGATATTTCCTTTTTCAGAACAGACCTCAACGTGTTCCCAAATACGCCTCCACATATGCTACAAAAACGGTACATCCAAACTGCTCCATCAAAAGAAAGTTTTATCTCAGTGAGATGAGTGCACACATCACAAAGCAGTTTCTCAGAAAGCTTCTTTATAGTTTTTAAGTGAAAATATATCCTTTTTCACCAAAGACCTGAATATGCTCCCAAATATCTCTTTCCAGATTCTATAAAAACAGTGTTTCCAAACTGCTCAATCAAAAGGAAGTTTTAACTCTGTGAGATGAATGCACACGTCACAAAGCAGTTTCTCAGAAAGTTTCTTCCTTGTTTTTCTCTGAAGTTGTTTTCTTTTTCACCAAAAGCCTAAATCCGATCCCAAATATGTCTTCGCAGATTCTATGAAAACAGTGTTTCCAAACTGCTAATCAAAAGGAAGCTGTAACAGAGGTAGTTGAATGCATGCATCATAAAGCCGTTTGTCACAAAGCTTTTTTCTATTTTTTATTTAAAGATATTTCCTTTTTGACCATAGGCCTCAATGCTCTCCAAAATATCCCTTCACCGATTCTACAAAAAGAGTGTTTCCAAACTGCTCCATCAAAACAAAGGTTAAACTCTCTGAGATGAAGGCACCCATCAAAAAGCACTTTCACAGAAATCTTCTTTGTACTTTTTCTCTGAAGATATTTCCTTTTTCACCATAGGCTTCAATGCTTTCCTGAATACCCCTTCTCACATTCTACAAAAAGAGTGTTTCCAAACTGCTCAATCAAAAGAAACGTTTAACTCAGTGAGATGAATGCACGTATCACAAAGCAGTTTCTTAGAAAGCTTCTTTCTAGATTTTCTCTGAAGATATTTCCTTTTTCGCCCTGCACCTTAAAGCTCTCCAAAATATCCCTTTGCAGATACTACAGAGAAAGTTTTTCCAAACTTCTCCATCAATAGTTAGGTTTAACTCTGTGAGATAAATGGACACATCAAAAACCAGTTTCTCAGAAATCTTCTTTCTGGTTTTTCACTTCAGATATTTCATTTTTCACCATAGGCCTCAATGTGCTGCCAAATATCCATTTACACACTCTTCAAAAACAGTGTTTCCAAACTGCTCAATCAAAACAAAAGGATGAACTTTGTGAGAGGAATGCACACTTCACAAAGCAGTTTCTCAGAAAGTCTCTTTCAAGTTTTTCCCTGAAGATGTTTCCTTTTTCACCATAGGCCTCAATGCTCTCCCAAATATCCCTTCACAGATTACACAAAAACAGTGTTTCCAAAACTGCTCCATTAAAAGAAAGGTTTAAATCTGTGAGATGCATGCACACATCATAAAGCAGTTTCTCAGAAATCTTCATTCTAGTTTTTCTCTGAAGATAGTTCTTTTTTCACCATAGGCCTCACTGCACTCCCAAATATGCCTTCACAATTTCTGCAAAAACGGTGGTTCCAAACTGCTCAATCAAAAGAAAGTTTTATCTCTGTGAGATGAATGCGCAATCACAAACCAGTTTCACAGAAAGCTTCTTTTTGGTTTTTATCTGAAGATTTTTTTTTCTCCATAGGTGTCAATGCACTCCTAAATATCCCGGCGCAGATACCAAGAAAACACTTTTTCCACTCTACTGAAAGAAAAGAAAGTTGTAACACTGTGAGTTTAAGGCACAAATCACAAAGCATTTTCTCAGATAGCTTCCTTCTAGTTTTTATCCTGGGATTTTAGCTTTTTCACCATTGGCCAAAATGAGTTCCCAAATGTCCATTCACAGAGTAGACAAAAACAGTGTTTTCAAACTGCTGAATCCACAGAAAAGTTTAACTCTGTGAGATAAATGCACACATCACAAAGTGGTTTCTCAGAAAGCTTCTATCTAGTTTTCATCTGACTCTGTTTCCTTTTTCACCATAAGCCTCAAAGCACTCCCAAATATTTCTTCACAGATTCTACAAAGACAGTGTTTCCAAACTGCTGAAAGAAAAGAACATTTCAACCCTGTGAGATAAATGCATACATCACAAAGCAGTTTCTCAGAAAGATTTTTTCTAGTTTTTATCTAAAGATGTTTCCTTTTTCACCCAAGGACTCATTGCACTCCCAAATATCCTTTTGCGTATTCTTCAAAAACAGTGCTGCCAAACAGATCCATCTAAAGAAAGGTTTATCTCAGTGAGATGAATACACACATCACCAAGCATTTTCTCAGAAAGCTTCATTCTAGTTTGACTCTGAAGATATTTCCTTTTTAACCATTGGCCTCAATGCACTCCCAAATATGCCTTCACAGTTTCTATAAAAACATTCTTGCCAAACAGATCCATCAAAATAAAGGTTTGAATCAGTAAGATGAGTGTACACATCACAAAGCAGTTTCATCGAAAACTTCTTCCTAGTTTTTCTCTGAAGATATTTCCTTTTTTACCACAGGCTTCACAGCACTCCCAAATATCCCTTCACAGATTCTGAAAAAAGTGTTTCCAAATGGTACAATCAAAAGAAACATTTAACTCTGTGAGATGAATGCACACATCACAAAACAGTTTCTCAGAAAGCTTATTTCTAGTTTTTCTCTGAAGATATTTCCTTTTTCACTATAGGCCTCAATGCACTCCTTAATATCCCTCCACAGATTGTAAAAAAAAAACAGTGTTTCCAAACTGCACCATCAATAGAATGGTTTATCTCCATGAGATGAATGTACACATCACAAAGCAGTTTCTCTGAAAGCTTCTTTCTATTTTTATGTGAAGATATTTTCTTTTTCACAATAAGCATCAATGTGCTCCCAAATATTCCCTTGCAGATTCTACAAAAACAGTGTTTTCAAACTGCTGAACCAAAAGAAAGGTTTGAGTCTGTCAGGTGAATGCACACACCACAAAGCAGTCTCTCAGAAATCTTCTTTCCCGTTTTTCTCTGCAGACATTTCCTTTTTCACCATTGGCCTCAATTCCCTCACAAATATCCCTTCGTAGATCCTACACAAACTGGGTTTCCAACCTGCTCAATTGAGGAAAAAGTTCAACTATGTGAGATGAATACACACACCACAAAACAGTTTCTCACAAAGCTTCTTTCTGGTTTTTATTTTAAGATGTTCCCCTTTTCACCATAGGCCTCAATGCGCTCCTCAATGTCACATTGCAGACTCTACAAAAACAGGTTTTCCAATGTGCTCCATCAACAGAAATATTTCACTCTGTGATTAATGCACACATCACAAAGCAGTTTCTCGGAAAGATTATTTCTAGTTTTTCTCTGAAGATGTTCCCTTTTTCAACATAGGCCTCAATGCACTCTCAAATGTCCCTTTGCAGATTCTACAAAAAGAGTGTTTCCAAACTGCTCCATCAAAAGAAAGTTATAATTCTGTGAGATGAATGCACACATTACAAAGCAGTTTCTCAGAAAGCTTCTTTGAAGTTTTTATCTGACACATTTTCTTTTTCACCATAGGTCTCAATGCACTCCCAAATATCCCTTTGCAGATTCTACAAAAACAGTCTTTTCAAGCTGCTCCATTAAAAGAAAGGTTTAACTCTGTGACATGAATGCTCACATCACAAATCAGTTTCTCAGAAAGCTTCTTTCTAGTATTTCTCTGAAGATATTTCCTTTTTTATCATAGGTGTGAATGTGCACCCTAATATGTTTTCACAGATTCTACAAAAACAGTCTTTCCAAACTGCTCCATTGAAAGAAAAGTTTAACTCAGTGAATTGAATGCACACATCAAAAAAATTTTCTCAGAAAGCTTCTTTCTTGTTTTTCTCTGAACATATTTCCTTTTTCAGCATAGGCCTCAATGTGCTCCCAAATATCCCTTTGAAGATTCAACCAAAAAAAATGTGTTTCCAAACTGCCCCATCAAAATAAATATTTAACTCTGTGAGGTGAATTCAGACATCACAAAGCAGTTTCTCAGAAAGATTCTTTATATCTTTTTGCTTAACATATTTCCCATTTCACCATAGGCCTCATTGCACTCCAAAATATCCATTTGCATATTCTGCCAACACAGTGTTTCCAAACTGCTCTAAAAAAGAAAGGTTTGAGTCTGTGAAATGAATGCACACATCAAAAAGCAGCTTATCAGAAATCTTCATTCAATTTTTTCTCTGAAGATATTTCGTTTTTCACCATAGGCCTCAGTGCACTCCAAAATATACCTTCACAGATTCTACAAAAACAGGGTTTCCAAACTGCTCCTTAAAAGAAATGTTTAACTCTGTGAGATATATACAAACACCACAAAGCAGTTTCTCAGAAACATTCCTTGTGGTTTTTATCTGAGCTATTAACTTTTTCACCATAGGCCTCAATGCACTCCAAAATATCCCTTCACAGTTTCTACAAAAACAGTGTTTCCAAACTGCTCAATCAAAGGAAAGATTTAACTCTGTGAGTAGACTGCACACATAGAAAAGGAGTTGCTCAGAAAGCTTCTTTCTATTTCTTATCTAAAAATATTTCCTTCTTGGTTTAACTCTGTGAGATGAATGAAAACAACACAAAGCAGTTTTTCAGAAACCTTCTTTCTACTTTTTCTCTGATGATATCTCTTTTTTTGACCATAGGCCTCAATGCGCTTTGAAATATCCCTTCACAGATTCTACAAAAAGAGTGTTTTCAAACTGCTCCATAACTCTGTTAGCTGAATGCACACATCACAAATCACTTTCCAAGAAAGCTTCTTTCTAGCTTGTTGCTAAAGATATTTGATTTTTCACCCGAGGCCTGAATGCAATTCTTTCTAGTTTTTCTCCAAGTATATTTTATTTTTCCACAGAGGCCTCAATGTACTCCCAAATATCCCTTTGCTGATTCTACAAAAACAGTCTTTCCATGCTGCTCCATCAAAAGAAAGGTTTAATGTTTACCTCTGTGAGATAATTGTGCACATCACAAAGCAGTTTCTTAGAAAGCTTCTTTCTAGTTTTTATGTGAAGATATTTCCTTTTTCAATATAGGCCTCAGTGCACTCCTAAATATCCCTTTGCAGAATTTACAAAAACAGTGTTTCCAAACTGCTCAATTAAGCAAAGTTTTGAGTCTGAGATGAATGGACACATCAGAAAGCAGATTCTCAGAAAGTTTCTTTCTAGTTTTTCTCTGAAGATATTTCCTTTCTCAGCATAGGCTTCAATGTGCTCCCAAATATTCCTTTGCAGACCCTACAAAAACAGTTTTTCCAAACAGCTCTATGAAAAGAAAGTTTTAACTCTGTGAGATGAATGCAGACATCACAAAACAGTTTCTCAGAAAGCTTCACTCTAGTTTTTCTCTAAATATATTTCCTTTTTCACCATAGGCCTCAATGTGTTCCCAAATATCCCTTCACAGATTCTACAAAAACAGTGTTTCCAAACAGCTCCATCATAAGGAAAGTTTAACTATGTGAGATGAATTCACACATCACAAATCAGTTGCTCAGAAAGCTTCTTTATAGTTTTTATGTAAAGATATTTCCTTTTGAACATAAGCCACAATGTGCTCTGAAATATCCCTTTGCAGATTCTAGAAAAACTGAGTTACCAAACAGCTCCATCAAAAGAAAGGTTTACTTCTGTGAGATGAACAGAAATATCAAAAATCTGTTTCTCAGAAAGCTTCCTTATAGTTTTTCTCTAAAGATATGTCCTTTTTCACCATGGACCTCAATGCATTCCTAAATGTGCATTTGCAGAATCTACAATAACAGTCTTTCCAAACTGCTCCTTCAAAAGAACGGTTTAACTCTGTGAGATGAATGCACACATCACAAAGCAGTTTCTCAGAAAGCTTCTTTCTAGTTTTTCTCTGAAGATATTTTCTTTTCCAACATAGGCCTCAATTTGCTCCCAAATATCCCTTCGCAGATTCTACAAAAACAGTGTTTCCAAACTGCTCAATCAAAAAAAGAGTTTAACTCTGTGAAATGAATCCTCACATAAATCACAAAGCAGATTCTCAGAAAGCTTCTTTCTACTTCTTCTCTGAAGATATTTTCTTTTTCACCATAAAACTCAACATGTTTCCAAATATGCCTTCCCAGATTATACCAACAATGTGTTTCCAAACTTCTCCATCAAAAGTAAGTTATATCTCTGTGAAATGAATGCACACATCACAAAGCAGTTTCTACAAAAGCTTCTTTCTAGTTCTTATGTGAAGATATATTCTTTTTAACCATAAGCCTCAAGGCACTCCCAAATATTCCCTCACAGATTCTACAAAAACAGTGTTTTCAAGCTGCTCAACTAAGGGAAAGATTTGATTCTGTTAGATGGGTGCACACATAACAAAGGAGATTCTCAGGAAGCTTGTTTTTCGTTTTTCTCTGCAGATATTTCCTTTTTCAACATAAGTCTCAAGATGCTCCCAAATATCACTTCTCAGATTCTAGAAAAAGAGTGTTTCTAAGCAGCTCCATCCATAGAAACGTTTATGTCTGTGAGATGAATGGACACATCACAAATCAGTTTCTCAGAAAATTTCTTTTTAGTTTTTCTCTAAAGATATTTTATTTTGCACCACAGGCCTCAATGCACTCCCAAATAAACTTTTGCATAACCTACAATAACAGTCTTTCCAAACTGCTCCAGCAACAGAAAGCTTTATCACTGTCAGGTGAATGCACAAACTCAATGCAGTTTCTCAGAAAGCTTTTTTGAAGTTTTTATCTGAGTTATTGTCATTTTCAACATAGGCATCAATATGCTCCCAAATATCCCTTCACAGATGCTACAAAAACAGTGTTTCCACACTGCTGCATCAAAAGAAAGGTTTAACACTGTGAGATGAATGCACACATCACACAGCACTTTCTCAGAAAGCTTCTTTCTAGATTTCATGTGAAGATATTTCCTTTTTCACCATAGGCCTCCATGTGCTCCAAAATATACCTTCCAATATTCTACAAAAACATTGTGTCCTAACTGTTCCATCAAAACAAAGGTTTAACTATTTGAGATGAATGCACACATGACAAAGCAGTTTCTCAGAAAGCTTCTTTCTCATTTTTCTTTGAAGATATTTCTTTTTTCAGTATAGGCCTCAATGCACTCCCAAATATCCCTTTGCAGATTCTACAAAAACTAAGTTTCCAAACAGCTCCATCAAAAGAAATGTTTAACTCTACAAGATGAGTAGACACATCCCAAATCATTTTCTCAGAAAGCTTCTTTGTAGTTTTTCTCTAAAGATATTTCCATTTTCACTATACTCCTCAATGTGCTCCCAAATATCCCTTCACAGATTCTAGAAAAAACTGAGTTTCCAAAGAGCTCTATCAAAAGAAAGGCTTAACTCTGTGAGATGAATGCACACATCACAAAGTAGTTTCTCAGAAAGCTTCTTTATAGTTTTTCTCTAAAAATATTTCCATTTTCACCGTAGACCTCAATGCACTCCCGAATATTCCTCCTCAGACTCAACAAAAACAGTGTCTCCAAACTGCTGCATCAAAAGAAATGTTTAACTGTGTGAGTTGATACCACATACCACAAGATAGTTTATCAGAAAGTTTCCTTCTAATTGTTCTCTGAAGATATTCCGTTTTTCACCATAGGGCTCAATGCTCTACAAAATATCATTTTTCAGATTCACAAAAATAGTGCTTTCAAACAACTCCATCAAAAGAAGGTGTAACTCTGTGAAATGAATTCACACATCACAAAGCAGTTTCTCAGAAACTTTTTCTGGTTTTTCTCTGAAGATATTTCTTTTTTCACCATAGGCATCAATGCGCTCCAAAATACCCGTTTGCAGATTGTACAGAGTGTTTAAAAATGTTCCATCAAATAAAAGTTTGACTCTGTGAGATGAATGCACTCATCAGAAAGCAGTTTCTCAGAAAGCTTCTTCCCAGTATTTCCCTGAACATGCTTCCTTTTTCAACATAGGCCTCAATGTGCTCCCAAATTTACCTTCACAGATTCTACAAAAACAGTGTTTCTAAACTGCTCAATCAAAAGAAAGTTTTAACTCAGTGAGATGAATGTACACTTCACAAAGCAGTTTCTCAGAAAGGTTTTTCTCATTTTCCTCTGAAGATATTTCCTTTTTCACCATAGGCTTCAATGCACTCCCAAATATCCCTCTGCAGATTCTACAAAAAGAGTGTCTCCAAACTGCTCCATCAAAAGAAAGGTTTAACTCTGTGAGTTGAATGCACACATCACAAAGCAGCTTCCCAGAAAGCTTCCTTCTATTTGTTCTCTGAAGATATTTCATTTTTCACTGTAGACCTCAACAAGTTAACAAATATGCCTTTGCAGATTCTGAAAAACAGTGTTTCCATCTGCTCCATCAAAAGATTACATCTCTGTGAGATGAACGTACACATCACAAAGCAGTTTCTCAGAAATATTCTTTCTAGTTTTCATGTGACCTTATTTCCATTGTCACCATAAGCCTCAATGCACTCCCAAATACACCTTTCCAGATTCTACAAAAACTCTTTCCAAACTGTATCATTAAAAGAAAAGTTTAACCCTGTGTGATGAATGCACAAATCACAAAGCAATTTCTCAGGAAGTTTCTTTCTAGTTTTTCTCTGAAGATATTTCCTTTTTCACCATAGGCCTCAATGCACTCAAAATATCACTTCTCAGATTCTATAAAAATAGTGTTTCCAAACTGCTCTATCAAAGGAATGTTAACACTGTGAGATGAATGCACACATCACAAAGCATTTCTCAGAAACCTTATTTCTAAATTTTCTGTGAAGATATATCCTTTTTCACCATATGCCTCAGTGCACTCCCAAATATCCCTCTGCACTTTCTACAAAAAGAATGTTTCCAAACTGCTCCATCAAAACAAAGTTTTAACTCTGTGAGTTCACTGCACACATCCAAAGCATTTTCTCAGAAATTGTCTTTCTTTTTGTTCTCTGAAGTTATATCCTTATTCACCATAGGTCTCAAGGCGATCCCAAATATCCCTTTGCAAATTTTACAAAAACAGTTTTGCCAAATGCTCCAGCAAAGAAAGGTTTAACTCTGTGAAATGAATGCAAACATCACAAAGCTGTTTCTCAGAAACTTCTTTCTTGTTTTTCTCAGAAGATATTTCCTTTTTCACCATAGGCTGCAATGCACTCTCAAATATCCCTTCGCAGCTTCTACAAAAACAGTGTTTAAAAACTGCTCAATCAAAAGAAAGTTTTACCTCTGTGAGATAAAGGCACACATCATAAAGCAGTTTCTGAGAAAGCTTCTTTCTAGTTTTCTTCTGAAGATATTCCCATTTTTAACATAGGCCTGAATACCCTCCCAAATAACCCTTCACAGTTTCTACAAAAACAGTGTTTCCAAATGCTCAATCAAAAGAAAATTTTAAATCTGTGAGATGGATGCACACACCACAAAGCAGTTTGTCACAAAGCCTCTTTCTAGTTTTTCTCTGAAGACGTTTTCTATTTCACCAAAGGCCTCAAAAAGCTCCCAGATCTCCCTTTGCAGGTTCCTCAAAAACAGTGTTTCCAAACTACTCCATCAAAGGAAAGGTTTAACTCTGTGAGATGAAAGCACTCATTGCAAAGCAGTTTCTCAGTAAGTTTCTTTCTAGTTTTTCTCTGAAGATATTTCTTTTAACCACAGGTCTCATTGTTCTCCCAAATATCCCTTTGCAGATTTCACAAATCATTTTTTCCAAACTGCTGAATCAAAAGAGAGGTTTAACTCAGGGAGATGAACGCACACATCACAAAGCAGTTTCTCAGAAAGCTTCCTGAAGATATTTCCTTTTTCAACATAGGCTACAATGTGCTCCCAAATATCCCTTCACAGATTCTATAAAAAAAGTTTTTCCAAACTACTCCATCAAAAGAAATGTTTATCTCTTTGAGCTGAATACCTGCATCACAAAGTAGTTTCTCAGAAGCTTCTTTCTAGTTTTCCTCTGAAAATATATCCTTTTTCACCATAGGCCTCAAAGCACTCCGAAATATCCCTTCACAGAGTCTACAAAACTATGTTTCCAAACTGCTCCATTGAAAGTAAGCTTTATCTCTGTGAGAGGAATGAACATACCGCAAAGAAGTTTCTCAGAAAGCTTCTTTCTAGTTTTCCTCTGAAGATGATTTCTTTTTCATCATAAGCCTCATTGCACTCCCAAATATACCTTCACAGATTCTACAAAAACAGTGTTTCCAAACTGCTCAACCAAAAGAAAAGTTTGAATGTCTGAGATGAATGCACTCATCACAAAGCAGTTTCTCTGAAAGATTCTTTCTAGTTTTACTCTGAGGAAATTTTCTTTTTCACAATAGGCCTCAATTCTCTGTAAATATCCATTCACAGATCTACAAAAACAGTGTTGCCAAACAGCTCTATCAAAAGAAAGTTTTAACTCTGTGGGATACGCACACGCATCACAAACCAGTTTCTCAGAAAGCTTCCTTCTAGGTTTATCTAAAGATATTTCCTTTTTGACCACAGGCCTCAATTCACTTCCAAATATCCCTTCACACATTCTACAAAAACAGTGCTTCCCAACTGTTTCATCAAAAGAAAGGTATAAGTCTGTGAGATAAATGCACACATCACAAATCAGTTTCTCAGAAAGCTTCTTTCTAGTTTTTCCCTTATTTCCTTTTTCACCATAAGCCTGACCATGTTCCCAAATAGCCCTTCAGAGATCCCACAAAAAACAGTGTTTCCAAACTGCTCAAAAAAAAGGTTTTACTCTGTGAGATGAATGCCCACATCACAAAGCAGTTTCTCAGAAGGCTTCTTTCACGTTTTTTCCTGAAGATTTTTTATTTTTCATTTTAGGCCTCAATGAACTCCCCAGTATCACTTTGCAGATTCTACAAAAACAGTATTTCCAAACTGCACCATCAACAGAATGGTTTAACTCTGTGAGAGGAATGCACTCATCACAAAGTAGTTTCTCAGAAAGATACTTCCTAGTTTTTCTCTTAAGATATTTTCTTTTTCACCATAGGCCTCAATGCACTTCCAAATATCCCTTCACAGAGTGTAAAAAAAACAGTGTTTCCAAACTGTTCCATCAAAAGAAAGGTTTAAATCAGGGAGATGAATGCACATATCACAAAAAAGCTTCTCAGAAAGCTTCTTTCTGGTTTTTATCTGAAGATACGTCCTTTTTCACTACAGGCTTCAATGTGCTCCAAAATATCCTTTTGCAGATTCCAAAAAACAGTGTTTCCAAACTGCTCAATCAAAAGAAACATTTAACTCTCTGAGATGGATGAACACAACACAAAACAGTTTGTCAGAAAGTTTCATTCTAATTTTTATCTGAAGATATTCCCTTTTTCACCATAGCCCTCAATGTGCTGCCAAATATCCCAACACAGATTCCTCTAAAATAGTGTTTCCAAACTATTGAATCAATAGAAAGGTTCGAGTCTGTGAGATGAATGTGCATATCACAAAACAGTGTCTCATAAAGCTTCTTTCAGGTTTTTTCCCTTAGGATGTTTCATTTTTCACCATAGGACTCAAACCCCCCCCAAATATCCTTTCTCAGATTCTAGGAAAACAGTGTTTCCTAACTGCTCTATCAAAAGAAAGGTTTAACTCTGTGAGAAGAATGCAGACATCACAAAGGAGTTTCTAAGAAAGCTTCTTTGAAGTTTTTATCTGAGATATTTTGTTTTTCACCATAAGCCTCAATGCGCTCAAAAATATCCCTTCACAGAATCTACAATAACAGTGTTTCCAAAGTGCTCAATCAAAAGAAAGTTTTAACTCTGTGACATGAATGCACACATCACAAAGCAGTTTCTCAGAAAGCTTCTTTCCAGTTTTTCTCTGAAAATGTTTTCTTTTTCACCATAGGCTGCAATGCCGCAATGCACTCCCAAATATCCCTTTACATATTCTACAAAAACAGTGTATCCAAGCAACATCATCAAAAGAAAGGTTTAACTTTGTGAGATGAATGCAAACATAGTTTCTCAGAAAGCTTCTTTCTAGTTGTTCTCTGAAGATATTTCTTTTTTCATGGTAGGCCTCAGTGAGCTCCCAAATACCCCTTCACATATTCTACAAAAAGAGTGTTTCCAAATAGCTCCATCAAAAGAAATGTTTAACTCTCTGATAATGAATGCACACATCACAAACAAGTTTCCCAGAAAGATTCTTTCTAGTTTTTATCTAAAGTTATTTCATTTTTGACTGCAGGACTCAATATGCACTGAACTATCTCTTCTCAGATTCTAGAAAAACAGTGGTTCCCAACTGCTCCATCAAAAGAAGGGTTTAATTCTGTGAAATATATGCACACATCACAAAGTAGTCTCTCAGAAAGCTGCTTTCTAGTTTTTCTTGGAAGATGTTTCCTTTTTCACCATAGGCCTCAATGTGCTCCCAAACATCCCTTTGAAGATTTTAGAAACACAATGTTTCCAAACTGCTCAATCAAAAGAAAGGTTTAACTCTGTGAGGTGAATGCACATGTCACAAAGCAATTTCTCAGATAGCTTCCTTCTAGTTTTTATCCTGTGATATTCACTTTTTTGCTGTTGGCCTCAATGAGATCCCAAAAGTCCATTCACAGAATTAACAAAAAGAGATTTTCCAAACTGCTGAATGAAAAGAAAGGTTTAATTCTGTGACATGAATGCTCACATCACAAATAGTTTTCTCATATAGCTTCCTTCTAGTTTTTATCCTGAGATATTTTCTTTTTTGCCATTGGCCTCAATGTGCTCCCAAATGTCCATTTGCAGAATGGACAAAAACAGTGTTTCCAAATAGCTGAGTCTAAAGAAAGTTACTTCTGTGATATGAATGCACACATCTTAAAACAGTTTCTCAGAAAGCATCTTTCTAATTTTTATCTAAAGATGTTTCCTTTTTCACCATAGGCCTCAACGTGCTCCCAAATATCCCTTTGCAGATCCTACAACAACAGTGTGTAGAAACTGCTGGATTGGAAGAAATGTTTTACTCTGTGAGATGAATGCACAAATCACAAAGTGTTTTCTCCTATAGCATTCTTGTAGTTTTTTATCCTGGGGTATTCCCTTTTTTGTCAATGGCCTCAATGAGCTCTGAAATGTCCATTTGCTGACTGGAAAAAAACAGTGTTTCCAGACTTCTGAATCCAAAGAAAGATTTAACTTTGTGAGATCAATTCACATATAACAAAGCAGTTTCTCAGAAAGCTTCTTTCTTTTTCTCATCTGAATATGTTTCCCTTTTCACCATAGTCCTCAATATGCTCCCAAATATCCCTTTGCAGATTCTACGAAAACAGTGTTTGCAAACTGTTGATTGAGAAGAAAGGTTTAACACTGCAAGGTGAATGTACACATCACAAAGCAGTTTCTCAGATAGCTTCCTGCTAGTTTTATCCTTTTATATTTGCTCTTTCACCATTGGCCTCAATGAGATCCCAAATGTCCATTCACTGAATGGTCAAAAACACTGGTTTCAAACTGCTGAATCCAAACAAAATTTTAATTCCTGATATGAATGCACACATCACAAAGCGTTTTCTCAGAAAGCTTCTTTCTTGTTTATATATGAAGATGTTTCCTTGTTCACCATAGGCCTCAAGGCACTCCCAAATATCCCTTCTCAGATTCTACAAAAACAGTGTTACCAAACTGTTGAATGAAAGGAAAGGTTTAACTCTGCAAGATGAATGCACTCATCACAAAGCAGTTTCTCATAAAACTTCCTTCTGATTTTTACCCCAAGTTATTCACTTTTTCACCTTTGACCTAAATGAGATACAAAAAAAACCTGTATTTTCAAACAAGTGAATCCAAAGAAGTGTTTACTTCTGTGAGATGCATGCTCACATCACAAAGCAGTTTATCAGAATAGTTCTTTCTACTTTGTATCTAAAGATATTTCCTTTTCCACCATAAGCATGAATGCTCTCCCAAATGTCCCTTCCCAGATTCTACAAAAATAGTGTTTTCACACTGAGAGATGAATGCGCACATCACAAAGTTTTTAGTCAGGTAGGTTCCTTCCACTTTTTATCCTGGGATATTCACTTTATTGCCATTGGCCTCAATGAGCTCCCAAATGTCCATTCACAGAATGTACAAAAACAGTGTTTCCAGACTTCTGCATCCAAAGAAAGGTTTAACTCTGTGAGATCAATGCACATATCACAAAGCAGTTTCTCAGAATGCTTCTTTCTTCTTTTTATTGGAAGATGTTTCCTTTTTCTCTGTAGGACTCAATGCACTCCCAAATATCCTTTTGCATATTCTATAAAAACAGTGTTTCCAAACTGTTGAATGAAAAGGAAGTTTTACCTCTACAAGGTGAATGCATATATCACAAAGCGGTTTCTCAGATAGCTTTTCTTCTAGTTTTGTGCTGGGATTTTCACTTTTTCCCTGTTGGCTTCAATTAGCTCCCAAATGTCTGTTCACATAATTTACATAAAGAGTGTTTCCAAAATGCTGAATGAAAAGAATGGTTTAATTCTGTGAGATGAATGCTCACATCCCAGAGATATTTGTCAGGTAGCTTCCTTCTAGTTTTCATCCTGGAATATTCACTTTTTTGCCTTTGGCCTCAATGAACTCAAAAAGGTCCAATTATAGAATGGACAAAACCATGTTTCCAAATTCGTGAATGCAAAGAAAGGTTTATCTCTGTGAGATGAATGCACACAACACAAAGCAGTTTCTCCAAAAGTTTCATCCTTATTTTTATGTAAACATGTTTCCTCCTTCACCATTGGCCTCAATGTGCTCACAAATATCCCTTCACAGATTCTACAAAAACAGTGTTTCCAAATTACTCAATGAAAACAAAAGTTTAGCTCTGTGAGATGGATGCACACATCACAAAGTGGTTTCTCAGATAGCTTCCTTCTAGTTTTTATCCTGGGAAATATACTTTTTCACCATTGGCCTAAAAGAGCTCCAAAAAGTCCATTCCCAGAATGGACAAAAACAGTGTTTCCAAACTGCTGAATTCAAAGAAAGGTTGAATTTGGTGAGATGTGTGAACACATCACACGACAGTTTCTCAGAAAGCTTCTTTATAGTTTTTATATGAAGGAGTTTCCTTTTTCACTGTAGGCCTCAAAGCACTCCCAATTATCCCTTCATGACTCACAAAGAAAGTGTTTCCAAACTGCTGAATGAAAACAAATTTTACATCTGCAGGATGAATGCACATATCACACAGCGGTTACTAGTTTTATCCAGGTATCTTCAGTTTTCACCATTGGCCTCAAAGAGTTCCCAAATGTCAATTTGCAGAATGTAAAAAAAGTGTGTTTCCGAGCTGGTGAATCAAAAGAAAGACTTAACTCTGTGAGATGAATGCACACATCAAAAGGTGGTTTCTCAGATAACTTCCTTTTAGTATTTATCCTGGGATATTCGATTTTGCCCATTGGCCTCAAGGAGCTCCCAAAAGCCCATTTGCAGAATGGACAAAAACAGTGTTTCCAAATTGCTGAATCAAAAGAAAGTTTTAATATTTTGAACGAATGCACACATCCCAAAGTAGTTTTACAGAAAGGTTCTTTCAAGTTTTTATCTGAAAATGATTCCCTTTTCAGCATAGGCCTCCATGCACTCCAAAATATCCCTTCAGAGATTCTACAAAAACAGTTTCCCCAAACTGTTCCATCAAAAGAAGGACTTAACTCTGTGAGATGAACGCACACATCAGAAAGCAGTTTCTCATAATGCTTCTTTCCTGTTTTTATCTGAAGATATTTCCTTGTTCACTTTTTTGCACAACATAATAGCACTTCACTGATTTTGCAAAAACAGTGTTTCAAAACTCTTCCATCAAAAGAAAGGTTTAACTCTGTGAGATGAATGCATACATCATGAAGCAGTTTCTCAAAAAGGTTCTTTCTAGGTTTTATCCAAAGTTATTTCATTTCCACCATAGGCCCCAGGGCTCTCCAAAATGTCCCCTTGCAAATTCTACAAAAACAGTGTTTCCAAACTGCTCAAAGAAAAGGAAGATTTAACTCTGTCAGAAGAATGCACTCATCACAAAGCAGTTTCTCAGAAAGTTTCTTTGTAGTTTTTATCTGAAGTTATTTCCTTTGTCACCATAGGCCACATGTGCTCCAAAATATCGCATTGCACATGCTACCAAAAACAGTGTTTTCAAACGGATCAATCAAAAGAAAAGTTTAAATCTGTAAGATGAATGCACACATCACAAAACAGTTTCTCAAAAAGCTTCTCGCTTGTTTTTACCTGAAGATATTTACTTTTTCACCATAGGATTCAAAGAACTCCTAAATATCCCTTTGTGGATTCAACAAAAACAGTGTTTCCAAACAGCTCAACCAAGAGAAACGTTTAACTCTATGAGATGAAAGCACACATCATAAAGTAGTTTCTCAGAAAGCTTCTGTCTAGTTCCTGTCTGAAGATATTTCCTTTTCCACAATAGGCCTCAATGCACTGCCAAATATCCCTTCACAGATACTACAAAAACATTGTTTCCAAACTGTTGCAAGAAAAGGACTTATATTTGTGAGATGAATGCACACATCAGAAAGCAGTTTCTCATAATGCTTCTTTCCAGTTTTCATCTGAAGATATTTCTTTGTTTACCATATGCTTTTTTGCACTACCTAGTATCGCTTCATAGATTTTGCAAAAACAGTGTTTCCAAACAGCTCAGTCAAAAGAAAGGTTAAACTCTTGGCAATGCAGGCTCTTTTTTGGTTCCATATGAACTTTAAAGTAGTTTTTTCCAATTCTGTGAAGAAAGTCATTGGTAGCTCGATGGGGATGGCATTGAATCTATAAATTACCTTGGGCAGTATGGCCATTTTCACGATATTGATTCTTCCAACCCATGAGCATGGAATGTTCTTCCATTTGTTTGTAACCTCTTTTATTTCACTGAGCAGTGGTTTGTAGTTCTCCTTGAAAAGGTCCTTCACATCCCTTGTAAGTTGGATTCCTAGGCATTTGTGAATGGGAGTTCACTCATGATTTGGCTCTCTGTTTGTCTGTGATTGGTGTACAAGAATGCTTGTGATTTTTGTACATTGATTTTGTATCCTGAGACATTGCTGAAATTGCTAATCAGCTTAAGGAGATTTTGGGCTGAGACAATGGGGTTTTCTAGATATGCAATCATGTCATCTGCAAACAGGGACAATTTGACTTCCTCTTTTCCTAATTGAATACCCTTTATTTCCTTCTCCTGCCTGATTGCCCTGGCCAGAACTTCCAGCACTATGTTGAATAGGAGTGGTGAGAGAGGGCATCCCTGTCTTGTGCCAGTTTTCAAAGGGAATGCTTCCAGTTTTTGCCCATTCAGTATGATATTGGCTGTGGGTTTGTCATAGATAGCTCTTATTATTTTGAGATACATCCTATCAATACCTAATTTATTGAGAGTTTTTAGCATGAAGCGTTGTTGAATTTTGTCAAAGGCATTTTCTGCATCTATTGAGATAATCATATGGTTTTTGTCTTTGGTTCTGTTTATATACTGGGTTACATTTATTGATTTGCATATGTTGAACCAGCCTTGCATCCCAGGGATGAAGCCCACTTGATCATGTTGTATAAGCTTTTTGATGTGCTGCTCGATTCGGTTTGCCAGTATTTTATTGAGGATTTTTGCATCAATGTTCATCAAGGATATTGGTCTTAAATTCTATTTTTTGGTTATGTCTCTGCCAGGCTTTGGTATCAGGATGGTGCTGGCCTCATAAAACGTGTTAGGGATGATTCCCTCTTTTTCTATCAATTGGAAGTTTCAGAAGGAATGGTACCAGTTCCTCCAAGCCAAAAGAACAAAGATGGCATCATGCTACCTGACTTCAAACTATACTACAAGGCCACAGTAACCAAAACAGCATGGTACTGGTACCACAACAGAGACATAGATCAATGGAACAGAACAGAGCCCTCAGCTAGCCATATATAGAAAGCTGAAACTGGATCTCTTCCTTACACCTTATACAAAAATTAATTCAAGATGGATTAAAGACTTACATGTTGGATCTAAAACCATAAAAACCCTAGAAGAAAACCTAGGCATGCCATTCAGGACACAGGCGTGGGCAAGGACTTCATGTCTAAAACACCAAAAGTAATGGCAACAAAAGCCAAAATTGACAAATGGGATCTAATTAAACTAAAGAGCTTCTGCACAGCAAAAGAAACTACCATCAGAGTGAACAGGCAACCTACAGAATGGGAGAAAATTTTTGCAACCTACTCATCTGACAAAGGGCTAATATCCAGAATCTACAATGAACTCCAACAAATTTACAAGGAAAAAACAAACAACCCCATCAAAAAGTGGGCGAGGGACATGAAAAGACACTTCTCAAAAGAAGACACTTATGCAGCCAAAAAACACATGAAAAAATGCTCACCATCACTGGCCATCAGAGAAATGCAAATCAAAACCACAATGAGATACCATCTCACACCAGTTAGAATGACCATCATTAAAAAGTCAGGAAACAACAGGTGCTGGAGAGGATGTGGAGAAATAGGAACACTTTTACACTGTTGATGGGACTGTAAACTAGTTCAACCATTGTGGAAGTCAGTGTGGTGATTCCTCAGGGATCTCGAACTAGAAATACCATTTGACCCAGCCATCCCATTACTGGGTATATACCCAAAGGACTTTAAATCATGCTGCTATAAAGACACATGCACACGCATGTTTATTGCGGCACTATTCACAATAGCAAAGACTTGGAACCAACCCAAATGTCCAATAACAATAGACTGGATTAAGAAAATGTGCCACGTATACACCATGGAATACTATGCAGCCATAAAAAATGATGAGTTCATGTCCTTTGTAGGGACATGGATGAAACTGGAAAACATCATTCTCAGTAAACTATCGCAAGAACAAAAAACCAAACCCCACATGTTCTCACTCATAGGTGGGAATTGAACAATGAGTACTCATGGACACAGGAAGGGGAACATCACACTCCAGGGACTGTTGTGGGGTGGGGGGAGGGGGGAGGGACAGCATTAGGAGATATACCTAATGCTAAATGACGAGTGAATGGGTGCAGCAAACCAACATGGCACATGGATAGATATGTAACAAACCTGCACATTGTGCATATGTACCCTAAAACCTGAAGTATAATAATAAAATTTTAAAAAAAGAAAGAAAAAAAGGTTAAACTCTGTGAGATAAATGCACACATCACAAAGCACTTTCTAAAATTTTCTTTCTAGTTTTTACCCGAAGATAGTCCATTTTACCATAGGCTTCAATGGGCTCCAAAATATCTGTTCACAGATTCAACAAAAACAGTGTTTCCAAACTGATCAGTCAAAAGAAAAGTTTAACTCTGTGAGTTGAATGCACACATCACAAAGCACTTTCTCAAAATCTTCTTTCTAGTTTTTACCCAAAGATAGTCCATTTTCACCATCGGCTTCAATGCGCTCTGAAATATCCCTTCACAGATTCTACAATAACAGTGTTTCCAAACTGCTTAATGTAAAGAAAGGTTTAACTCTCTGAGATGAATGCACACATCACAAAGCAGTTTCCCAAAAACCTTCTGTCTCATTCTCTGAAGATATTTCCTTTTCCACCATAGACCTCAATGCACTCCCAAATATCCCTTCACAGATTCTACAAAATCATTGTTTCAAAAGTGTTAAAACAAAAGAAGGACTTATCTCTGTGAGATGAATGGATGCATCAGAAAGCAGTTTCTCATAATGCTTCTTTCCAGTTTTTATCTGAAGATATTTCCTTGTTCAAGGTAGGCTCTTTTGTGCTACATATTGTCACTTCACTAATTTTGCAAAAAGAGTGTTTCCAAACTGCTCAGTCAAAATAAATGTTTAAATCTGTGAGATAACTGCTTACATCACAAAGCAGTTTCTCAAAAAGCTTCCTTCTAGTTTTTATGGAAAGATATTTACTTTTTCACCATTGGCTTCAATGCACTCCCAAATATCTCTTTGCAGATCCTACAAATAAAGTGTTTCAATACTGCTCAATAAAAGAAACGTTTGTATCAGTGAGAACAATGCATACATCATAAATCAGTTCGTCAGAAATTTCTTTCTAGTTTTTATCTGAAGTTAATTTCTGTTTAACCATAGGCATTGTGCACTCCAAAATATCCCTTCACAGATTCTACAAAAACAGTGTTTCCTAACTGATCAATCAAAAGAAAGGTTTAACTCTGTGAGATGAATGCTCACCTCACAAAGCAGTTTCTCAAAAAGTTTCTTTCTAGTTTTTATCTGAAGATATTTCCTTTATCACCATAGGCTTCAATGCACTCCAAAATATCCCATTGCAGATGCTACAAAAACAGTGTTTCCAAACTTCTCAGTAAAAAAACTCATTTGCCTCCATGAGTTGAATTCACAAATCACAAAGCTGTTTCTCAAAAAGCTTCTTTCTAGTTTTTATCAGAAGATATTTCCTTTTTCACCATAGACCTCAGTGCCCTCCCAAATATCCCTTTGCAGATTGTACAAAAACAGTGTTTCCAAATTGCTCAAACAAAAGAAAATTTTAAGTCTGTGAGATGAATGCACACATCACAAAGCAGTTTCTCAGATAGCTTCTGTCTAGCTCTTCTCTGAAGATATTTCCTTTTCCACTGTAGGCCTCAAAGTGCTCCCAAATATCCCTTCGCAGATGCTACCAAAACAGTGTTTCCAAACTGTTCCATCAACAGAAGGACTTAGCACTGTGAAATAAATGCACACATCAGAAAGCAGTTTCTCATATCGCTTCTTTCCAGTTTTTATCTGAGCTATTTCCCTTTTCACGTTGGCTTTTTTGCACTAATTAATATCACTTCACAAATTACACAAAAACAGTTTTTTCAAATTGCTCAAACAAAAGAAAATTTTAAGTCTGTGAGATGAATGCACACATCACAAAGCAGTTTCTCAGATAGCTTCTGTCTAGTTCTTCCCTGAAGTTATTTCCTTTTTCACCATAGGCCTCAATGTGCTCCCAAATATCCCTTCATGGATTCTATAAAAACAGTGTTTCCAAACTGCTCCGTCAAAAGATAGGTTTAACTCTGGGAATTTAATGCACACATCACTAAGCAATTTCTCAAAAAGCTTCTTTCTAGTTTTTATCTGAAGATATTTCCTTTACCACCATAGGCTTCAATGTGCTCCCAAATATCCCACCTCAGATTCTACAGTAACGGTGTTTCCAAACTGCTCCATAAGAAAAAATGTTTAACTCTGTGAGTTGAACTCACATATCGTAAAGCAGTTTCTCAAAAAGCTTCCCTGTAATTTTTATCTGAAAATATTTCCTCTTTCACCATAGGCCTAAGTTCACGCCCAAATATATCTTTAAAATTTCTACAAAAACAGTGTTTCCAGGCCGGGCATGGTGGCTCACGCTTGTAATCCCAGCACTTTGGGAGGCCGAGGCAGGCAGATCACGAGGTCAGGAGATCAAGACCATGGTGAAACCCCGTCTCTACTAAAAATACAAAAAATTAGCCAGGCGCGGTGGAGGGCGCCTGTAGTCCCAGCTACTCGGAGAGGCTGAGGAAGGAGAATGGCGTGAACCCGGGAGGAGGAGCTTGCAGTGAGCCGAGATCACGCACTGCACTCCAGCCTGGGTGACAGAGCGAGACTCCGTCTCAAAAAAAACAAAACAAAACAAAACAAAAAAACAGTGTTTCCAAATTGCTCAATCAAAAGAAAGGTTTAACTCCATGAGATGAATGCACACATCACAAAGCAGTTTCTCAGAAGCTTCCATCTAGTTCTTTTCTGAAGATATTTCCTTTTCCACCAAATGCCTCAATGAGCTCCCAAATATCCCTTTGCAGATTCTATAAAAGCAGTGTTTCCAAACTGTTCCATCAAAAGAAGGATTCAACTCTGTGAGATAAATGCACTCATCAGAAAGCAGTATCCTGTAACGCTTCTTTCCAGTTTGTATCAAAATATTTCCTTCTTCACCATAGACTTTTTGCACTTCCTAACATTGCTTCGCATATTATACAAAAACAGTGTTTCCAAACTGCTCAGTCAAAGGAAAGTTTAACTCTGTGAGATGACTGCATACATCACAACACAGTTCCTCAAAACCTTCTTTCTAGTTTTTATCTGAAGATATTTCCTTTTTCACCATAGGCATCAGTGTGCTCCTAAATATTCGTTTGCAGATTCTACAGAAATGGTGTTTCCAAATTGCTAAATCAAAAGAAACATTGAACTCTGTGAGAAAATTGCACACATCATAAAGCAGTTTCTAAGAAAGCTTTCTAGTTTTTATCTGAAGTTATTTCCATTTTCACCATAGGCATCATGCACTCCAAAATATCCCTTTGCAGAGTCTACATAAAGAGTGTTTCCAAGCTGATCAATCAAAAAACAGGTTTAATTCTGTGAGATGAATGCACATATCACAAAGCAGTTTCTCAAAAACTTCTTTCTAGTTTTTATCCAAACATATTTCCTTTTTCACCCTAGGCTTCAGTGCTCTCCAAAATATCCCTTCACAGATGGTCCAAAAGCAGTGTTTACAAACTGTTGAATCAAAAGAAAGGTTCAACTCTGTGAGATGAATGCACACATCAAAAAGCAGTTTCTAAGAGAGCTTGTTTCTAGTTTTTATCTGAAGATAATTCCTTTTTCACCATAGGCCTCAAAGACTACCCAAATATCCCTTCGTAGATTCTAATGAAACAGTGTTACAAACCTCTGAATCGAAAGAAATGTTTAATTCAGTGAGATGAATGCACACATCACAGAGCGGTTTCTCTGATAGCTTCCTTCTAGGTTTATCCTGGGATGTTAACTTTAATGCCACTGGCCTAAATGAGCTCCCAAATGTCCATTTGCAGAATGGACCAAAACAGTGTTCTCAAACTGCTGAATCCAAAAATTGGTTTAAATTCGGTGAGATGAATGTACACATCACAAAGCTGTTTCTCAGAAAGTTTGTTTCCACTTTTTATCTGAAGATATTTACATTTTCACCATAGGCCTCAATGCGCTCCCAAATATCCCTTTGCAGATTCTACAAAAACACTGTTTCCAAACTGCTTAATGGAAATAAACCTTTAACGCTGCAAGATGAATGCACACATCACAATGCAGTGGCTCAGATAGCTTCCTTCAACTTTTTATCTTGGGATATTCACTTTTTTGCCATTGGCCTCAATGAGCTCAGAAATATCCATTCACAGAATGGACAAAAACAGTGTTCCTAAACTGTTGAATCAAAAAAAAAAAAGTTTATCTCTGTGAGATGAATGCATACATCACAAACCTGTTACTCAGAAAGCTTCTTTCTAGTTTTCCTCTAAAGATATATCCTTTTTCACCATAGGCCTCCATGCACTCCCAAATATTCCTTTGCAAATTGTGCAAAAACAGTGTTTCTAAACTGCTCCATCAAAAGGAAGGTTTAACTCTGGCAGATGAATGCACAGATCACAAAGCAGTTTCTCTGAAAGCTTCTTTCTAGTTTTAATCTGAAGAGATTTCCTTTTTCACCATAGGCCTCAAAGCACTAACAAATATCCCTTTGCAGATTCTCCAAGAACAGAGTTTCCAAACTGCTCAATGAAAAGAAAAGTTTACCTCTGTGAGGTAAACTGTCACAAAGAAGTTTCTCAGAAAGCTTCTTTCTAGTTTTTATGTGAAGGTATTTCCTTTTTCACCATAGGCCTCAAAGTGCTCACATATATCCCCTTGCAGACTCTACAAAAAAAGGGGTTCCAAACTGCTCCATAAACAGAATGGTTCAACTCTTTGAGAGGAATCCAAGCATCACAAAGCAGTCTCTCAGAAAGCTTCTGTGTAGTTTGCATCAGAAGGTATTTCTCTTTTCACCACAGGCCTCCATGTGAATCCAAATCCCTTTGAAGATTCTGTAAACCCTGTGTTTCCAAACTCCTCAATCAAAAGAAGGTTCACCTCCATGAGATGAATGCACACATCACAAAGCAAATTCTCAGAAACTCTCTTTCTAGTTTCTATCAGAAGATATTTCCTTTTTCAGCACAGGCTTCAATGCGCTCCCAAATATCCGTTTGCATTTTCTAGATGAATAAAGATTCCAAACTGCTCAATGAAAAGAAACGTTTAACTCTGTGAGATGAATGCACACATCACAAAGCAGTCTCTCAGAAACCTTCTGTCTAGTTTCTATCAGAAGATAATTCCTTTTTCCCCATAGGCCTCAAGGGGAATCCAAATATCCCTTTGCAGATACTTCAAACACTATGTTTCCAAACTGCTCAATCAAAAGAATGGTTTAACTCTGTGAGATGAATGCACAGATCACAAAGAAGTGTCTAAGAAATCTCCTTTCTATATTCTATGTGAGGATATTTCCTTTTTCACAATAGGCCTCAAAGTGCTGAAAAATATCCCTTCGTAGATTCTAGAAAAACCGTGCTTCCAAACTGCTCAATCAAAAGAATGCTTCAAATGTGTGAGAGGAATACACACATCACAAAGCAGTTTCTCAGAAATATACTTCGAGTTTTTAGGTGAAGATATTTCCGTTTTCACCAAAGACCTGAAAGCGCTCCCAAATATCCCTTTGCAGATTGTACAAAAATGGTGTTTCCAAAATGCTCCATCAAAAGTAAGTATTAACTATGTGTGATGAATGCACATATCACAAAGCAGTTTCTCAGAAAACTCTTTGCTGGTTTTTATGTGAGGATAATTCCTGTTTCACCATAAGACTCAAAGGGCTCCCAAATATTCCTTTGCAGATTCTACAAAAACAGTGGTTCCAAACTGCTCCATCAAAAGAATGGTTCAACCTTGTGAGATGAATGCACACATCACAAAGCAGTCTCTCAGTAAGCTTCTGTCTAGTTTGTATCAGAAGATATTGCCTTTTCCACCTCAGGCCTCTATGTGAACACAAATATCCCTTGTTGGATTCTACAAGCACTGTGTTTCCAAACTGCTCAATCAAAAGAATGGCTCAACCTGAGATGAATGCACACATCAAAAAGAATTTTCTCAGAAAGCTTCGGTGTAGTTTTTATGTGAAGATATTCCCTTTTTCATCATAGGCCTCAAACCACTCACAAATATCCCTTTGCAGATTCTAGAAGGACAGAGTTTGCAAACTGCTCAATGAAAAGAAACGTGTACACCTTTGAGACGAATGGAGACATCACAAAGCAGTTTCTCAGAAAGTTTCTTTCTAGTTTTTATATGAAGATATTTCCTTTTTCACCTTAGGAATCAAAGCACTCCCTAATAACATATTGCAGATTCTACAAAAAGGGTGGTTCCAAACTGCTCAATGAAAAGAATGGTTCAACTCTGTGAGATGAATGCACACATCAAAAAGGAGTTTCTCAGAAAGCTTCTGTCTAGTTTTTATGTGAAGATATTTCCTTTTTCACCACAGGCCTCAAAGCGCTGACAAATATCCCTTTGCAGATTCTCCAAGAATGGAGTTTCCAAACTGCTCAACGAAAAGAAATGTTCATGTCTGTGACATGAATGCACACATCACAATGCAATTTCTCAGAAAGCTTCTTTCTAGTTCTTATGTGATGATATATTCTTTTTCAAACTAGGCCTCAAAGTGCTCACAAATATCCCTTTGCAGATTCTGGAAGAACAGAGTTTAAAAACTGCTTAATGAAAAGAAACGTTTACCTGTGTGAGATGAATGCACACATGACAAGGCAGCTTCTCAGAAATCTTCTTTCTTGTTCTTATGTGAAGATATTTCCTTTTTCACCATAGGCCTCAATGTGCTCCCCAATATGCCTTTGCAGATTCAACAAAAAGATTGTTTTGAAACTGTTCAACCTAAAGAATGGTTCAACTCTGTGAGATGAATGAACACGTCCCAAAGAAGTTTCTCAGAAAGCTTCTGTCTAGCTTTTATATGACAATATTTCCTTTTTCATCATAGGCCTGAAATTGCTCACAAATATCCCTTTGCAGATTCTAGAAGAAGAGAGTTTCCAAACTGCTCAATGAAAACAAATGTTTACCTCTGTAATTTGAATGCACACATCACAAACCTGGTTCTTGGAAAGTTTCTTTCTAGTTTTTATCTGAAGATATTTCCTTTTTCACCATAGGCATCAACACGCTCCCAGATATCCCTTTGTGGATTCTGCAAAAAGACTCTTTCCAAAGTGCTCAAACAAAAGAATGGTTCAGCTCTGTGAGATGAATGCAAACATCACAAAAAAGTTTCTCAGAATGTTTCTGTCTAGTTTTTGTGTGACGATAATTCCTTTTTCATCACAGGCCTCAAAGCACTCAAAAATATCCCTTGCAGATCCTCCAAGAAAAGAGTTTTCAAACTGCTAAATGAAAACAAACTTTTATCTCTTTCAGATGAATTCACACATCACAAAGCAGTTTCTCCGAAAGCTTCTTTCTAGTTTTTATGTGTACATATTTTTTATTCACCATAGGCCTCAAAGTGTTCCCAAATATCCTTTTGCAGATTCTACAAATAGACTGTTTCCAAACTGTTCAATCTAAACATTGGTTCAACTCTGTGAGATGAATGCACACATCAAAAAGAAGTTTCTCAGAAAGCTTCTGTCTAGTTTTTATGTGAAGATATTTTCTTTTTCACAATAGGCCTCAAGGAACTCACAAATATCATTTTGCAGATTCTAGAAAAACGGAGTTTCCACAGTGCTCAATGAAAAGAAAGGTTTAGCTCTGTGAGATAAATGCACACATCAAAAATCACTTTCCCAGAAAGCTTCTTTCTGCTTTTCATGTGAAGATATTTCCTTTTGTACTATATGTCTCAAAGTGCTCTCAAATACCCCTTTGCAGATTCCACAAAAAGACTGTTTCCAAACTGCTCAATCAAAAGCATGGTTCAACTCTGTGAGGTGAATGCATACATCACAAAGCAGTTTCTTGGAAATCTTCTTTCTAGTTTTTATGTGAAGATATTTCCTTTTTCACCATAAGCCTAAAACATGCTCCCAAATATCCCTTTGCAGATCCTATAAAAAGACTGTCTCCAAACTGATCAATCAAAAGAATGGTTGAAATCTTTGAATTGAATCCACACATCACAAAGAGGTTTCTCAGAAACCTTCTGTCTAGTATTTATGTGATGATATTTCCTTTTTCGCTATAGGTCTCAAAGCACTCAGAAATATCCCTTTGCAGATTCTAGAAGAGCAGAGTTGCCAAACTCCTCAATGAAAAGAAACTTTTTATCTCTGTGGGATGAATGCACATATCACAAAGCACTTTCTCAGAAAGCTTCTTTCTACTTTTTATGTGAAGATATTTCCTTTCTCACCATAGGCCTCAACATGCTCCCAAATATCCCTTTGCAGATTCTACAAAAAGATGATTTCCAAACTGCTCAATCAAAAGAAATGTTCAACTCTGTGAGATGAAAGCATACATCACAAAGAAGTTTCTCAGAAAATTTCTGTCTAGTTTTTACGTGAAGATATTTCCTATTTCCCTGTAGGCCTCAATGGGTCCACAAATATCCCTTTGCAGATTCCACAAAACAACTGTTTCCAAACTGTTCAATCAAAATAAACATTCAACTCTGTGAGATGAATGCACACATCATAAAGAAGTTTCTCAGAATGCTTCTGTCTAGTTTTTATGTGAAGATATTTCCTTTTCCACCATAGGCCTCAAAGCATTCCAAATATCCACTTGCAGATTCTACAAAAACAGTATTTCAAAACTGCTCAATCAAAAGAAAGGTTCAACTCTGTGAGATGAATGCACACATCACAAAGAAGTTTCTCAGAAAGTTTCTATCTAGTTTTTATGTGAAGATATTTCCTTTTTCACCATAGGGCTCCAGGTGCTCACAGATAGCTCTTTGCAGATTCTCCAAAAGAGAGTTTCCAGATTGCACAAAGAAATGAAACTTATACCTCTGTGAGATGAATGCACACATCACAAAGCATTTTCTCAGAAAGCTTCTTTCTACTTTTTATGTGAAGACATTTCCTTTTTTGCAATAGGCCTCAAAGTTCTCCCAAATATCCCTTTACAGATTCTGCAAAAAGACTGTATCTAAACTGCTCTATAAAAGCAATGGTTCAAATCTGGGAGATGAATGCATACATCACAAAGAAGTTTCTCAGAAAGCTTCTGCCTAGTTTTTATGTGTAGATATTTTCTTTTTCACCTTAGGCCTCAAAGCACTCAAAAATATCCCTTTGTAGATTCTAGAAGAACAGAGTTTCCAAACTGCTCAATGAAAAGAAATGTTTACCTCTGTGAGATGAATGTACACATCACAAAGCAGTTTCTCAGAAAGTTTTTTTCTAGTTTTTATGAGAAGATATTTCCTTTTTCATCATAGGCCTCAACGCACTCCCAAATATCCCTTTGCAGATTCTACAGAAAACCTTTTTCCAAACTGCTCAATGAAAAGAATGGTTCAACTCTACGAGATGAATGCACACATCAGAAAGAAGTTTCTCAATAAGCTTCTGTCTAGCTTTTATGTGAAGATATTTCCCATGTTACCATATGCCTCAAAGCGCTCATAAATATCCCTTTGCACATTCTAGAAGAACAGAGTTTCCTAATTGCTCAATGGTAAGAAAAGTTTACCTCTGTGAGATGAATGCACACATCACAAAAAGTTTCTCAGAAAGCTTCTGTCTAGCTTTTCTGTGATGATACTTCCTTTTACATCACAGGCTGCAAAGCACTCAATAATATCCCTTTTCAGATTCTGGAAGAACAGATTTTCCAAACTGCTAAATGAAAAGAAAGGTTTACCTCTTTGAAATTAATGCACACGTCACAAAGCAGTTTCTCAGAAATCTTCTTTATAGTTTTTATGTGAAGATATTTCCTTTTTCACCATAGGCCTCAACGCACTCCCAAGTATCCTTTTGCAGATAGTACAAAAAGAGGGTTTCCAAACTGCTCAATCAAAATAATGGTTCAACTCTGTGAAAGGAATGACTGCACCACAAAGAATTTTCTCAGAAAGCTACTGTCTAGTTTATAAGTGATGATCTATCCTTTTTCACCGTAGGCCTCAAAGCAATCACAGATAAACCTTTGCAGATTCTAGAAGAGAGAGTTTCCAAACTGCTCAATGAAAGGATATGTTTACCTCTGTGAGATGAATGCACACATCAAAAGGTAGACTATCAGAAAGCTTCATTCCAGTTTTTATTTGAAGAAACTTCCTTTCTCACCATAGGCCTCAACACACTCCCAAATATCCCCTTGCAGATTCTACAAAAAGAGGTTTCCAAACTTCTCAATCAAAAGAATGTTTCAACTGTGTGAGTTGAATGCACACATCACAAAGAGGTTTCTCAGAAAGCTTCTGTCTAGTTCTTGTGTGAAGATATTCCCTTTATCACCATAGCCATCAAAGCACTGAGAATTATCCCTTTGCAGATACTAGAGGAACAGAGTTTCCAAACTGCTCAATGAAAAGAAACGTTAAGTCTGTGAGATGAATGTACTCATTGCAAAGCAGTTTGTCAGAGAGCTTCTTTCTAGTTTTTATGTGAAGACATTTCCTTTTCACCATAGAACTCAAAGCGCTCCAAAATATCCCTCTGCAGATTCGACAAAAAGACTGTTTGAAACTGCTCAATCTGAAGAAGGGTTCAACTCTGTGAGGTGAATGCACATATCACAAAGAAGTTTCTCATAAAGCTTCTGTCTAGTTTTTATGTGACGATATTTGTTTTTTCACCTCAGGCCCCAATGCACTCAAAATTATCCTTTTTCAGATTCTAGAAGAACAGAATTTCCAAGCTGCTCAATGAAAAAAAGTTTACCTCTGAGAGATAAATGCACATATCACAAAGCAGTTTCTCCAAAAGCTTCTTTCTAGTTTTTATGTGAAAATATTTCCTTTTTCACCATAGGCCTCAAAGTGCCCCCCAATATTATTTGGCAGATTCTAGAAAAAGACTGCTTCCAAACTGCACAATCAAAAGAAAGATTCAACTCTGTGAGATGAATGCACACATCACAAAGAAGTTTCTCAGAATGCTTCTGTCTAATTTTTATGTGAAGATATTTCCGTTTCCACCCTAGGCCTCAGATCACTCACAAATATCCCTTTGCAGATTCCACAACAACAGTTTCCAAACTGATCAATGAAAAGAAAATTTACCTCTGTGAGATAAATGCACACTTCACAATACAGTTTCTCAGAAACCTTTCTAGTTTTTATGTGAAGATATTTCCTTTTCACCATAGGCCTCAAAGCACTCACAAATATCACTTTGCAGATTCTACAAAAAGACTGTATGCAAACCGCTCAATCAAAATAAAGATTCAACTCTGTGAGATGAATGCACACATCAAAATAAAGTTTCTCAGAAAGGTTCTGTCTACTTTTTATGTGAAAATATTTCCTTTTTCACCATAGGCCACAATGCACTCACAAATATCCCTTTGCAGATTCCACAACAACAGAGATTCCTAACTGCCCATAATTATTTTTTAGGACCAACATGAGCATTTAGACAAACCTCTTGTGGTGCAGCACACATGTATTATCTACACTGAAGTTAGGAATTCAACTGAAGTTCATGTAGAGTCAAAAATGTGATAATTTAGGGGATCTTGGAAATGATCTAGTTAACTTTATATTGTAGAAAATAAAACAGATTCAGGGAAAGGGCATGTATTTTCTGCCTTGATTCAGCAGCTTTGGAGCAGAAACACAACACACCTAAGGTGATTCAGCAGGTTTGGAGCAGAAACACAATACAATCTCTGTTCTTTTGTTTCTCAGATCCAAAATTTTTTCACAATACTGAACTACTTATGTTCCTGATTCCTTAATATTTCTGTATTATATTTTGCCTGTAATGTCTTACCAAGATCCTATTCTTTACCCCAAATATTTAAATTTGTTACCACTATTGTCTCCTTATAAGTAAAATTACTAGTTGTTATTATAAATGATTATTCAATCATTTTTCATTTTTGGGAGGTTCAGTACAAAGTTAGTAACTAATAAACATTATAGGCCTTGGCAATCCAAGGGGAGCGCAAGTCCTCTAGGGCACGTCAGGAAAAGGCTAAATGACAGCTGTGCTGTGAGTGGACAGAATACAGCTCTCATACAGACTATTGAGTATTTGATGTTCTTCAACAATTTCATTAATCTTCAGTTCTTTTCCTCTTTGAAGTGAAAGTCTGTTATGACTTTGAAGTTTCTTTTGAAATAATTATAGATTCACAGGAAGTTGCAAAAGTTACAGGGATGTCTTAGGCACTCTTCACTAATTCCAGTGGTGACATCTCACATAGCCACAGAGCATTATCAACACCTGGAAACTGACATAGGTACAATTCAAAAAGCTTACTCAGATCGCAACCATTTTGTATGCATTCGTTTTTGTATGTGTGTATGTGTGTGCGTGTGTTCTGTGCATTTTTATGTGGTGCAGATCTCTGTAACTACCACTTCGACAGTCAAGATAAAGAACTGTAGCCTCACCACCAGGCTCCAACTTGCAATCTTTGCGGACACTCTGACACGTTTTCCTCCACCCCTTCCCCTTGGCAACCCCATAGTCTGTTTTCCATTTATACAATTTTAGTTCAATAATTTATATAAATGTAATTGTACAAAATCATATTTTTAAAGGGAAGAAACTAATCACAGATATTTTTGTTAGCACTGCAAAATAGTCTTTAACATTCGTTTTATGTCTCAAAAATATGTCTCAAAAAAGTGCTTTGTTCTTTCCCATATTTTCTGATATCAGGATAGGAAATCAATAGCAAGTAAAACAATTCCCTTCATTTTTTTCCACTGCTTGTTTTTTACTGTTGTTTCTTAACACTTATTATTCCATTTACTCTTTCTCTCTGTTTTCCATCATGTCTCTTCTAAGAAAACTTGGTAATGAGTCTTTAATGAGAAACATGGACCACCCTTGTTTGATTTTGTGTTATGGGTGTTCTTTTGTGTGATTGCTCTCATGGAGAGTCCTTGTGAAGCTGGGCTTTTCCAGTGGTTTGTCAAAATGGAAATAGATATTTAAGAAACCAAACACAAAATAACCTTGCTCCAGGAATGCACCATTTCTGAGAAAACACTACCTCTTCCAACTGGAGATTGTGACTATTACTCATATTATCCTTTACTCCTTTCTATTAAAACTGTATTATTTTACACATTTGTATAACTCAGGTAATGAAATGTGCAACTGATTGCCTACAAATTACAATTGATATTAATGATGCTACAGGGAGGCCACCTCTACAATGGCTGCACCATATCTAGGGACTTGCTATCTTTGCTAAGTCACATGGGATTGCCTATGTACAAAATGGAGGCGGGGGATGGGTCTGAGGACATGGCAGCACTGCCCCACCCTGATGTGTAAGCTCCGGATGGGGCCCCTGGCACCGTGTGGCCACCAGCTGGAGGTGGGAGCGAAATGGCCAACTACACAGCAGTGTCCAGTGTGTTACAGCCAGGGGCAGGCAAACCCCGGGACTGTGGCCACAAGCACTGCTGGGCAAGCCGCAAGGTGGGTTTCTGGCCCTGGACATGCCACGATGCAACCTGGGTGGGCGGGGGTCAGGTGGAGGAGGAGGACGGTGCCTCGGAAGGGTGTCAGGGAGGAGGGGTGCAGGAGTGGTGGCCGGCCAGATGCTGGGCTGCCACCAGGGTTGGGCAGCAAACCACGGTGACAGGGACATGCTCCCCCACCCTCTCCCCACCCGACCCTTCCCACTTGCCTTCCTCCCCCCACAACATGTCCCCACCACTGATGACGTGTGATGATGACAATGGGATGGGACCTTCCACCCAGACAGGGCCAATGAACCCCACACCATGAGCCATGTGAGGCATGAGGGAGCCCCCGAGGGAGGAACCTGGACTGCTTTGGTGGCCACGGGAACTGGGCCCCAGCTGGCTCTCTTCTCTCTCTGTCTTCAGGGTCAGTGGTGTCACCCTCTCTTTCTCACAGCCGGGAGCCCCCCTTCCCCCTGCCAACCAAAGCGTGACCAGGCAGGGCCCATGTGGGGAGGGGGAAGGGGTGGGCACAGCAGAAGAGGAGGGCAGACATCACCAGGTTGCACTTGGGGGGACAGAGGTCCCTGGTGGGCCCTGCAAGGAAACCCCCAGCCATGCAACCCGAGGAGCCTGAAGGCACCCCCAGGAGCAATTGATCAACAAGTGATGCTCAGACAGGTGTAGCCCTGAGAAGAACCTGGGCCACAAGTGAGTTCAAAGTGTCAATGATCAATGTGTCCTTCAGTTCACATTAATTCTCACAGCTAGCTGCGTTTTTCATTGACGCAGGAGCAGAGTGATCCACCACTAAGAGTTGTACAAGGTCGATTTGGCAAGGGTGCTCCCAACAGGAGGAGGCCCTCCTGGCACAGCATGTCCCCTAGCGGGGTTGCCTCAGGCTGGCCAGTCAGACAGCAATGGGACCAGACACCAGAGAGGGGTCAGAAGCTTTCACAACACCGGGAGGCATGTGCCAACCACAGGGGGCAAATGCTGACACTACCCCTTAGGTGCCCGGGGGTTCCTGCTCCCATGGTGCAGGACACATGCCACATGCACGGCACAGTTGTGATGGCACGAAGGCCACCATGTAAAGCCCACACCTGAAAGCCGCCATGACTGTGGCATCACAGGGACAGGCAAGTGCAGCACGGCCCTGGCCAGGGGGCGGAGTCTGCGGGCCCACCACACTTGACCCATGGGCAGACGGGCGACCCCCCAAGGGGTCCTTAAACCTCCATGCCAGAACATGCTAGGTACCTGGATGGTGGGGGGGCTGATGAGGATGGGGGGACTGGTGTCTGGCCCCCGGCCCTGGAGATGCCCTAGCAGGAAGGCTGGGGAGAGCAAGTGGAGCAGGCCGGGCCGTGCCCAGTGGCATGGTGTGGCAGAGGTGATGATGGCGGCAGTGGCAGTGACGGGTACCCCGCCAGGCCAGATGGGAGCTGGTGGGATGGGGCAGGAAGATGGGCCCTGGTGGGGAGGGCACTAAGACCCCCACCCATCTGTGACACCAAGAACAACCCCCGCCCCCACTGACACACATTGAGGGGCACGGCAGGGGACCACTCCCCACTGCTCACCAGGCTGGCGAGCAATCCAGCCTGCCCCATGACAGGCATACACTGTCCCATCCCTGCACACGTCTCTCTCTTCCCTCTTGCTCCCCCCTGAGTTCTCTGGCCCTCCCAGCTGGCAGGGCCATGCAACAAATGAAAGGCACCACCCCGTCCATGCACGCACTGCAGGGGGAACATGGTCGGCCAAGGAGGAAGGATGTGGTGGCACCGCCACAGCTTTGCTCTTCTCTGTTAATGATCCTTCTGGACTTTCACCTATGGAAACGTTGTTATGACTTTTACTTCCTCTAGATAGTCAAGTTTGACCATCTTCTCAGCGCTCCACCAGGGCCATGGGCCAGCCCAATTGGGCTGATCCAAGGGCCTCACTAAACCACCCAATTGGTAGTAGTGACAGGTGGTGTGTAAAAAGGACAGGGATTTAATCAATGCAATCTTATAACCCACACTTACTGAGAATTCATTCATGGGGAAAAATTGCAATCCCCGATCACCATCATGAATGGGGTTCAAAAGGTTACCCACATCTGCCACATAGGGTAGGCACAAGCTGAACAGATCAGTGTGGCACACGTGCAGCCCTGGATATCTGAGGGCATCACAGACTTGTTATTGCTCAATCTCGCATGGCTGAATGCCACTTTTCCCTCTAAGAAGTTGGGGGAATGGGCGGAGCCAAGATGGCCGAATAGGAAGAGCTCCAGTCTACAGCTCCCAGCATGAGTGACACAGAAGATGGGTGATTTCTGCATTTCCATCTGAGGTACTGGGTTCATCTCACTGGCAATGCCAGACAGTCTGTGGAGGACAGTGGGTGCAGAGCACCGTGCATGAGCTGAAGCACGGTGAGGCATCCCCTCACCCAGGAAGTAAAAGGGAGTAAAACAGCAGACAGACACATTGAGAGAGACAGGCAGAAAGAGAGAGAGAGAAACAGACAGACAGGCAGAGAGAGACAGAGAGAGAGAGAAAAGACAGACAGGGAAAGAGAGAGACAGAGACAGACAAAGAGACAGAGAGAGGAGGAATGGTGTGCTCAGGAAATAATTACACATATTTTATAACGCTTTTGATCCCATAAACAGTGGCTGGGTATGCTTTGAAAACAAAAACAACAAAGCAGCAAGAGCAGCAGCAGCATTCGCTTAAATTTCTAGAAAATAAGATGTTCTGAAGTATAGTAAACATCAACCAGCTCGCACTGCATGTGGAGAGATTCACAAAAGCAGTAGTTAACAACAGGAGAAAACAGCAGTTACATGTCTTGGGGAAAATATACGTCTTCCTGAAAACCGGGGATTTCTACTTCACCTGAAAAGAAATACATATGAAAAAGGAAAAACATGAACAAAACAAAACAAGCCAACAAACACGGGCCAAGGCACTGTCCCTGGAAATCTTAAGTGAGCAAAGTATTAGTTTTCAGAAAGCATTTCTATTTAGGGCAAATACTAAGAAGGCCCAGACTAGAGCTGTGATGCCATTCCCATTGTGAAACTATGCTGGCTGGAGGGAGGAGAAACTAAAATATCTTGATAAAACGTGACTGAGACCCAGCCAGGGTGAAGCTTTCCTAGGGAGGGAGGCCTGAGGAGTGAAGCAGGGGAAAAACCCCACAACTGCAGACCCGCCCGCTTGCCCACAAGGGTCAAGGGCTACGCAATCGGCCCAAGCTGCCTTGGGGGAAGTGGGACCTTGCCGCCCCCAGCTTCAAAAACAGTGGCCATTGAGGTCTGACGCCCACTGATGCAAACGCCAGCCTGGCAAGAATGAGATCACCGGCAAGTGGTGGGGGAAGGGTAGAGAAGACCGAGGCACACCGGGGTGGCTCCAAAAGGTTTCCAAGCAGGGTATTGGGAGGCAGGGGGTGGGGGGTTTGGGGGGAACCCACCTAACTGACTCACTAAATGAAGGTAAAGGGATGTGGGTAGTGGGGGGAGCTGGGGGGCGACTTGAAAATTAAACTGACCCCTCCTAAAGCCCAAGTAGAAGAATCTATGTGCATGAAAGAAACAAAAACACAAAGAAAACTAAAGCGCTGATCAAACAGCAATAGGACTCCCGCCAGGGCGGAGGCTCCCTAGGCAATGAGGGAGAGACAGAGGGGCCTCCAGAAGGGAGAGAGAGAAACCAGTTGCCCCAGGCTCGGTTAAGTTGGCGAGACCTCCCTCCATGTCACATCGACTTTCAATAACAGTGGCCGCTAGGTGATGCCCGAAGACAACCGATGCTGCAAGTGTCACTCAGCATGGAAAAGAATGTATGTATGTATTTATTTATTTATGTATTTATTTATTTATTTATTTTGAGACAGACTCTCACTCACTCTACAGCCCAGGCTGTAGTGCAGTGGCATGACCTCAACTTACTGCAGCCTCTGCATCCCAGGTTCAAGAGATTCTCCCACCTCAGCCTGCTGAGTAGCTGGCATTACAGGCACCTGCCCCACCGCACTGGACTCAGTTTTGTATTTTTAGTAGAGATGGGGTTTCACCATATTAACAAGGCTGGTCTCCAACTCTCAACATCAGGTGATTCACCCGCCTCGGCCTCCCAAAGTGCTGGGATGACAGACGTCAGCCACCATGCCCGGCCTTAATCATGTATTTTTAAGTCGAGGAGCTTATCAGGGAAATATGAGAAGTACAGAGGCAACACGTAACAGAGAGAAAAGTCTGAAAATGCCTCTTCCATCCAAGTGGGGACCCAGCCTCGATCTCCCAAAATCATACACCGAGTGGGGAAGCCCAGCAAGGCCTGTCTGTCTACATTCCTCTCGGCCTCTCTAAGCACGTGCTTCTCACTTTCATGGAAGGGGCAGGGCCCTCCCCGGCACGGGGTGTCTGATAGACTGACAGAGAAAGAGACAGACATAGAAAGACAGACATGGACAGAGAGAAACAGACAGAAAGAGAGAGAGACAGAGACAGAGAAAGAGAGAAACAGACAGACAGGGAGGGAGAAAGAGACAGACAGACAGAGACAGACAGAGAGAGACAGAGAGAAACAGAGAGAAAGAGAGAAACAGAGAGAGAAAGAGAGAAATAGACAGAGAAAAACAGAGAAAGAGAAAGAGAAAGAGAGACAGAGAGAAAGGGAGGAGAGAAAGATACAGACAGACAGGCAGAGAAAGAGAGTAAGACAGAAGACAGACACAGTGAGAGGGACAGGCAGAGAGAGAGAAAGATGGAGACAGAGACAGAGAGAAGGAAAGAGAGAGACAGACAGAGAAAGACAGAAATGGACAGAGAAACAGAAAGAGAGACAGAGACAGAGAAAGAGAGAAACAGACAGACAGGGAGTGAGAGAGAGAGAGAGACAGAGAAAGACAGAGACAGAGAGGACCAGACAGAGAGACAGACAGATAGTGAGAGATAGAGAGAGAGAAAGAGAAAGGGAGGGAGAGAGAGAGACAGACAGACAGGCAGAGAAAGAAAGTAAGACAGAAGACAGACACAGTGAGAGAGACAAGCAGAGAGACAGAGAGACAGAGACAGAGAGAAAGAAAAAGACAGACAAAGAGACAGACAAAGACAGAAACGGACAGAGAGAAACAGCAAGAGAGAGAGACAGAGAGGGTGAGATCGAGGGACACGGAGAGAAAGAAACAGACAGACAGGGAGGGAGAGAGACAGACAGACAGGCAGAGAAAGAGAGTAAGACAGAAGATAGGCACAGAGAGAGAGGGAGAGAGAGAGAAAGGGAGAGAGAGAAAGAAAGACAGGCCAGGAGCGGTGGCTCAATCCTGTCATCCCAGCACTTTGGGAGGCCGAGGCAGGCAGATCACGAGGTCAGGAGATCAAGACCATCCTGGCTAACACAGTGAAACCCCGTCTCTACTAAAAATACACAAAATTAGAAGGGCATGGTGGCAGGCGCCTGTAGTCCCAGCTACTCGGGAGGCTGAGGCAAAAGAATGGTGTGAACCTGGGAGGCGGAGCTTGCAGTGAGCCGAGATAGCGCCACTGCACTCCAGCCTGGGTGACAGAGTGAGACTCCGTCTCAAAAAAAGAAAGAGAGAGACAGGCAGACAGAGAAAGAGACAGACAGAGACAGACAGAGAGACAGAGAGAAACAGCCAGAAAGAGAGAGAGACAGACAGGCAGAGAAAGAGTAAGACAGAAGACAGACACAGTGAGAGAGACAGGCAGAGAGAGAGAGACAGAGACAGAGAGAAAGAAAGAGAGAGACAGAGATGGACAGAGAGAAACAGACAGAAAGAGGGACAGAGAATGAGAGAGAGAGACAGAAAGGGAGGGAGAGAGAGACAGAGAGAGAGACATACAGGGAGAGAAAGAGAGTAAGACAGAAGATAGGCACAGAGAGACAGAGAGAGTGAGAAAGACAGACTCAGAAAAAGAGAGAAACAGACAGAGAAAGAGACAGAAATAAAACAGAGACAGACAGAGAGAAACAGAAAGAGACAGAGAGAGAAAGAAACAGACAGGGAGGGAGAGAGAGAGACAGACAGGCAGAGAAAGAGAGTTAGAAGACAGACACAGTGAGACAGGCAGAGAAAGAGAGACAGAGACAGAGAGAAAGAGACAGACAGATAGACAGAGAAAGAGACATAGAGAAAGACAGAGACAGACAGAGAGACAGACAGAAAAAGACAGAAAGAGAGAAGGTCCTAGCCCAGTAGTGATACAGTGCCTTTTCTTTCATTTTCTCTATTTTCTGTTTCTTTTCTGGTTTTCTTCTTTTCTTTTCTTTTCCTTTCTTTTCTTCTTTTCCTTTCTTTCTTTCTTTCTTTCTTTCTTTCTTTCTTTCTTTCTTTCTTTCTTTCTTTCTTTCTTTCATTCACTTATTTGGAGACCAAGTCTCACTCTGTCGCCCAGGCTGTAGTGCAGTGGTGCGATCCTGGGTCACTGCAACCTCTGCCTGCCAGGTTCAAGCAATTCTCCTGCCTCAGCCTCCCTAGTAGCTGGGATTACAGGGGCCTGCCCCACCGCACCCAACTCAGTTTCATATTTTCAGTAGAGACGGGATTTCACCATGCTGGCCAGGCTGGTCTGAAACTCCTGACCCCTGACCCACCCACTTCAGCCTCCCAAAGTGCTGGGATGACAGACGTGAGCCACTGCCTTCAGTGTACAGTGCCATTTCTTAGAAATCACTCATGGGAACACAAACTTACAGGTCATGTGTAAAGATTTTATTTATTTATTTATTTATTTACTTATTTTTTGCGTGGGGAGTTGGGGGGAAGGAGTTTTGCTCTTGCTGGTCAGGCTAGAGTGCAATGGCATAGGGGACTCAAGGAGTCAACCTATGGCAGAGATGACACGTCATTCAGAGCCTAAGGGCCACGGTGAAAGGTGGCAGGGCCTGGGCTTTTAAAGGCTGAAATCCTGGCGGCTCAGGCCTGTCATCCCAGCACTTCGAGAGGCCCAGGAGGGCGGATCACTTTAGGTCAGGAGTTCAATACCAGCATGGCCAACATGGAGAAACCCCGTCTCTACTAAAAATAGAAAAAATTAGCCGACTGTGGTGGTGCATGCCTGTAATCTCAGCTACTGAAGAAGAATCACTGGAATCCGTGAAGCAGAGGTTGCAGTGAGCCGAGAGAGCGCCACTGCACCCTAGCCTGGGTGACAGAGTGAGAGAGACTCAGTCCAAAAACGAGAAAAGAAGAAAAAAAGAGAACAGGCCCAAATACTGCATTGTCGTGAGTAACAAGGAGCTTATTTGATGGGTATAGAGTTTTGTTTCTGCAAGTTGAAAGAAGGTCCCTATGAATGCAAATGATAGTTGCAAAACAATGTGAATGTAGTTAATTTTTCTGAGCTGCACACTTACAATAGCTAAAATGGTTAATTTTATGTACACTTTACCACTATGTAAAAAATAATTTTTAAATAAACAAACTATAGCTATCTGCAATATCATGAATTAATACCATAACTACAATGTTGCATAGAAAAAAGTAGATGTAAAAGTATACATATTACACAATTTCACTTACATAAAATCCAAAAAGTGAACGCAACTGAGGTTCTTGCTTCCAGTAATAAGTAAAGTAGTTTGTTGAATACTTCACAGATAACTATAACAAAGCTCTTTGGTCACAGGGCTGCAGAACTGCAATCCCAGCATGCACCAGGCTCAGGGAGAGTGCGCTAATCAGTGGAGGAAGGGACGAGGCTCTGCACATCCCACTGGTCTTGCTGGGAGATGCAGCCTCATAAACGCTCCCAGCCCTTTGGTCACAAGGCTGCAGCACTACAATCCTGGCATGCACCGGGCTCAGGGAAAGTGCGCATCACTGGAGGAAGAGGCAGGGCCGTGGGAACCTCGGTAGGCTTGCTGGGAGATGTAGTCTCATAAACACTCCTAGCCCTTTCATCACCGGGCTTCAAGACTACAGTCCCAGCATGCATCCAGCTCGGGGACAGAGAGCATTACTGGAGGAAGAGACTGGACCGTGGGCGCCTCCTTCTACTTGCTGGGAGATGTAGTTTCATAAAGACTCCCAGACTTTCCGGTCCCATGGCTACAGGATTACCATCCCAGTGTGCACTGGGGTCAGGGACAGTGCCCATCACTGGATAAAGAGGCGGGGCTGTGTGCATCTCCCTAGGCTTGCTGGGAGATGTATGCTCATAAACACTTCCAGCCCTTTCCTCAAAGAGCTGCAGGACTACAGTCTTAGCATGCCCCAGTCTCAGGGCCAATGGGTGTCACTGGAGGAAGAGACTGGGCTGTGTGCCCCTCCCTAGGATTGCTGGAAGATGTAGTGTCATAAACACTCCCAACCCTTTGGTCAAAGGGCTACAGGACTACAATCCCAGCATGCGCCAGGCTCCAGGGCGACGCACAGACCTGGAAGAAGGGGCAGAGTGGTATGCGCCCCACCTAATATGCTAGGAGCTGTAGTCCATTAACAACTCTCAGCCTGTTTGTCGGTAGGCTCCAGAACTATAATCCCAGCATGTACCGCAATCTGCGGTGCATAGCCCTGGAGGGAGGGGCAGAGCGTTGTGGACTTCCTGGAGTCCAAAGCACTGCTGAGTTCTGATGCTATGCCGACTCTTTGCAAGGAGAGTGAGTACAGATGTGCACCTGGAGGGCAGGTCTGGGCTGAGCATTGAGGAGGGTATTATCCTATGAAGATACCTTACCTTTTCCCAAATCGGACGGCTTGTCCTCACCCGATTGGCCCTATCCTTCTCAGGTTCCTCTTTCAGTTGCACCCAGGGTTCTTTCCAGAGCATTATGTCTTCTGCAGCCCCGGGCGCTGCCTTCTTTCCTAAACTGCTGTGAAAACTTTCCTGATGTCCGAGACACTGTCCATTGTGATGCAGCCCTCTTTTTTCTCTAGCCAGAGCACGCACTCAACCGTTTTAGAGAGAAATCTTCCACCTGGCCTGCTTGTGATCAGCTTCAGAGCTCTGCAGATTGTGACAAGGACTGTGGCTTCCTGGAAATGTCACTCTCAAAGTCGCCTTTTTCATGAATGTGAAAGTCTAGGCATCAGAAAGGTTAATTATTGGGTTGCACAAAATCTGCTAAGAGCAAAGGAGAAAACCCCATTTCCGAGGCGTGAGTCTTGTGAGCCATTTTCATCAACCCATTTAAGTGGACAAGCTCCAAAATGCAACCTGAAGCTGCTGACTATTTAGGCATTTTACACTTGAAATCAATAGTCTCATCTCAAGTCAGGCCTGGCTTGCCAGTGGCTCAGAGCCACAAATGGGACATGTTATGTCAGGAACAGATAGTTTTCCAGCTTTACCGGAGCAACTTTTAAGATGTGGAGCACTTGGGATCATTTGAAACCCGCTATCTTCAGTAGGCACTTTTACTTCTAGAGAGCATTTGCATTTTTATTTTATCTGTCTTCAAGCTGACCCTTTGTTTATTTTAATAGTAAAAAACACATTCCTGGCTGGAGATTTAAGATGCTAATGAGACATGTAATGTATGCACAGATGTGTACAGCTACTGCACTTGTGCACCCAGAAGACCAGTCAGAACATGCTTACTGTGACACTTCTTTCCACCTTCTTATGAATAATCATGCAAAACTCCCATAAAGAGGGTTTCTCCAGCAATAATTAATGCTGTCTCACTTTTATGAGCAGGCTGCCCTGGAATCTCTTTCTCAGACTGTGTCGTCTATTCTGCACTTAATTTTCAAAATATTCTCTCTTTTTTTGCAATAAATTATGCTGTACTTCTTTTGTTGTGTGTCTCTTGTTTAAATTCTTTTAAACTAAGAAGATAAGAACCAAGGTATTACATCAGCCGTCAACATTTCTGGTGCCATGACCTGGGGCGAGGTTTGTCTGCTTCATTAATTTCAGTTTCCCTTTACTTACAGTGAATGCTATGGCAGTTCCAGACTACCTGGTTAACTATCGCTTGTTCTAGCGCTGTTTCAGTAAAGTTCTGGGGGAAACGTTTTTAAGTCACATGTATTCTTTAGAGGGAGAATATATGTGCGCTCTCCTTTTGGCTGCTGCCTCTGTGGTATCGATAAATACACTAACCACATGGGTTGCCCTCAATATTTCATATTTGGGCTACTTTGCCGCTTAGTTTCACATCCTTCTGGCCACAGTTCAGACTCAGCTTAACGTTTGCTGTCCCTTCAGCAATACTCTATCTCCACCTAGTGGCTATTGTAATGTATTTTCTGGTCAGGTTTTCTGTTTACAAAATTTTTGTTTTGTTTTGAGCGGCACATTAAGAGAACCCTGTCCCTGCAGGTTTGTGCACTTCCCAGCTCCTTGAAATTGTTCTTCAACAGGCTTTCTTTGCTGGACAAAAGTTGCACAGTCATGTAGTTGCCCGGTCATAGGGATTGCATCTGAGCATTCCAGGCATTATAATTGGACATCACAAATGGCAAGCCAGTGAATTAGGGCAAGGCTTGTCAGCTGGACATCTGCTCCCCAGCCAGCAGTGGGGGTCATCTCGGTAGGGCTGGAGATGTCCACCGCTGGGGAGAGCTAAGACGGTGTACCGCAAATGCCTATGACCTCCTAGAGCTTCAGTTAATGGGGTTTGGAAGGGATGCGCTGGACACTTGGTGGTTCCACTTGGCCCGTGGGGATGCCCACAGCCTCCTGGACTTCAGTAAATGTTCTGACATTTCAGGATTCTGGCACTGTGGGAGCTGCATCCTCTACTGTCATTGAAACACCCCTGGGATGTATATCTAAAAATTAGAACAGCTTTTGGCTAAATGAACTTAGAAAAAAGAAAACTTTACCTTCTTTTGTAACACTATTTAGCCTCCCTACAGATTACCTGAGAAAACATGGCTGGAGAATGAGGCTGTGAACTTTAACTCCATCCTACAGCTAGAACTTTTCTGTGAAAATCAGGGAAAATTGTCTGAAGTATCCTATGTGCAAGTCTTTCTGGCCTGACAACAAAACCCAGCTCTATGCAGCACCTGTGGGCTAAAGCCTAGTAAGCGAGAAAGCCCCTCAGAAGCATTAGAAGATCATCTCTTATTAAGATCATCCTGGGGGGGTGGAGCCAAGACGGCCGAATAGGAACAGCTCTGGTCTCCAGCTCCCAGCCCGAACGACACAGAAGACTGATGATTTCTGCATTTCTGCTTGAGGTACCGGTTTCATCTCACTAGGGAGTGCCAAACAGTGGGTGCAGGACAGTCGGTGAAGCGCACTGTGCGCGACCCTAAGCAGGGCGAGGCACTGCCTCACTTGGGAAGCGCAAGGGGTCAGGGAGTTCCCTTTCCTAGTCAAAGAAAGGGGTAACAGACGGCACCTGGAAAATCGGGTCAGTCCCACCCTCATACTGCGCTTTCCCAACGGGCCTGGAAAACGGCACACTAGGAGATTGTGTCCCACACCTGGCTCGGAGGGTCCTATGCCCATGGAGTCTCGCTGATTGCTAGCAAAGCAGTCTGAGATCAAGCTGCAAGGTGGCAGCGAGGCTGGGGGAGGGGCGCCCGCCATTGCCCAGGCTTGCTAAGGTAAACAAAGCAGCCAGGAAGCTGGAACTGGGTGGAGCCCACCACAGCTCAAGGAGGCCTGTCTGCCTCTATAGGCTCCACCTCTGGGGACAGGGCACAGACAAACAAAAACTCAGCAGGATCCTCCAGAGACTTAAATGTCCCTGTCTGACTGACAGCTTTGAAGAGAGTAGTGGTTCTCCCAGCACGCAGCTGGAGATCTGAGAACGGACAGACTGCCTCCTAAAGTGGGTCCCTCACCCCTGAGCAGCCTAACTGGGAGGCACCCCCCCAGTAGGGACAGACTGACACCTCACTCGGCCGGGTACTCCTCTGAGACAAAACTTCCAGAGGAACTATCAGACAGCTGAATTTGTGGTCTCACGAAAATCCACTGTTCTGCAGCCACTGCTGCTGACACCCAGCCAAACAGGGTCTGGAGTGGACCTCTAGTAAACTCCAACAGACCTGCAGCTGAGGGTCCTGTCTGGTAGAAGGAAAACTAACAAACAGAAAGGACATCCACACCAAAAACCCATCTGTACATCACCATCATCAAAGACCAAAAGTAGATAAAACCACAAAGATGGGGAAAAAACAGAGCAGAAAAACTGGAAACTCTAAAAAGCAGAGCACCTCTCTTCCTCCAAAGGAACGCAGTTCCTCACCAGCAACAGAACAAAGCTGGATGGAGGATGACTTTGACGAGGTGAGAGAAGAAGGCTTCAGACAATCAAACTACTCTGAGCTACAGGAGGAAATTCAAAACAATAGCAAAGAAGTTAAAAACTTTGAAAAAAAATTAGAAGAATGGATAACTAGAATAACCAATGGAGAGAAGGGCTTAAAGGAGCTGATGGAGCTGAAAGCCAAGTTTCGAGAACTACGTGAAGATTGCAGAAGCCTCAGTAGCAGATGCGATCAACTGGAAGAAAGGGTATCACTGATGGAAGATGAAATGAATGAAATGAAGAGAGAAGGGAAGTCTAGAGAAAAAAGAATAAAAAGAAATGAACAAAGCCTCCAAGAAATTTGGGACTACGTGAAACGACCAAACCTATGTCTGATTGGTGTACCTGAAAATGACGGGGAGAATGGAACCAAGTTGGAAAACACTCTGCAAGATATTATCCAGGAGAACTTCCCCAATCTAGCAAGGCAGGCCAACATTCAGATTCAGGAAATACAGAGAATGCCACAAAGATACTCCTCGAGAAGAGCAACTCCAAGACACATAACTGTCAGATTCACCAAAGTTGAAATGAAGGAAAAAATGTTAAGGGCAGCCAGAGAGAAAGGTCGGGTTACCCACAAAGGGAAGCTCATCAGACTAACAGCTGATCTCTCAGCAGAAACTCTACAAGCCAGAAGAGAGTGGGGGCTGATATTCAACATTCTTAAAGAAAAGAATTTTCAACCCAGAATTTCATATCCAGCCAAACTAAGCTTCATAAGTGAAGGAGAGATAAAATGCTTTACAGAGAAGCAAACGCTGAGTGATTTTGTCACCACCAGGCCTGCCCTAAAAGAGCTCCTGAAGGAAGCACTAAACATGGAAAGGAACAACCGGTACCAGCCACTGCAAAAACATGCCAAATTGTAAAGACCATCGAGGCTAGGAAGAAACTGCATCAACTAATGAGCAAAATAACCAACTAACATCATAATGACAGGATCAGATTCACACATAACAATATTAACGTTAAATGTAAATGGGCTAAATGCTCCAACCAAAAGACACAGACTGGCAAACTGGATAAGGAGTCAGGATCCATCAGTGTGCTGTATTCAGGAAACCCATCTCACATGCAGAGACACACATAGACTCAAAATAAAGGGATGGAGGAAGATCTATCAAGCAAATGGGAAACAAAAAAAGGCAGGGGTTGCAATCCTAGTCTCTGATAAAATAGACTTTAAACCAACAAAGATCAAAAGAGACAAAGAAGGCCATTACATAATGGTAAAGGGATCAATTCAACAAGAAGAGCTAACGATCCTAAATATATATGCACCCAACACAGGAGCACCCAAATTCATAAAGCAAGTCCTCAGTGACCTACAAAGGGACTTAAACTCCCACACAATAATAATGGGAGATTTTAACACCCCACTGTTAACATTAGACAGATCATGGAGACAGAAAGTTAACAAGGATATCCAGGAATTGAACTCAGCTCTAAACAAAGTGGACCTAATAGATATCTACAGAACTCTCCACCCCAAATCAACAGAATATACATTTTTTTCAGCACCACACCACACCTATTCCAAAATTGAAAATTGACCACATAGTTGGAAGTAAAGCTCTCCTCAGCAAATGTAAAAGAACAGAAATTATAACAAACTGTCTCTCAGACCACAGTGCAATCAAACTAGAACTCAGGATTAAAAAACTCACTCAAAACCGCTCAACTACATGGAAACTGAACAACCTGCTCCTGAACGACTATTGGGTACATAATGAAATGAAGGCAGAAATAAAGATGTTCTTTGAAACCAACGAGAACAAAGACACAACATACCAGAATCTCTGGGACACATTCAAAGCAGTGTGTAGAGGGAAATTTATAGCACTAAATGCCCACAAGAGAAAGCAGGAAAGATCCAAAATTGACACCCTAACATCACAATTAAAAGAACTTGAAAAGCAAGAGCAAACACATTCAAAAGCTAGCAGAAGGCTAGAAATAACTAATATCATCACCCTGGCAGACAAAATTGAATCTGTAGGAAATTCTATGGGAACATGAAAGCAATGTCTATTACCTGCCTTACTCTCTTTAATAGTAACAGTTATTACTATACTCTCAGCTTTTACTTTTGTTCCAATTTTGTTTAAAATGTTAACTGATTTCCTGCTCTCTTGCTTATGGCAACTCCATGTTTGCATAATGGCTTTGCAAGGCTTTCAAGCTTTGGCTGCCAATATCTTGCCCACTGGTTCCATGAATGACATGGTTTATACCTGGTTAGATCATACAGGCAGAATCTTTAGGGCCCAGGCTAGGCAGAATAACACCCACTCAGCAGGAAACAGCTGCAGAAAAAATGACCTAGCCCCTCAACCTCCAATATGATTATGACCCTAAGATTTCTTAGAGGGAAATTAAAGCAGAATAGATAGTCAAGAAAATGACCATGATCTCGGGATACAGAAACGTGGGGAAAAGAAAGAGAGATCAGACTGTTACTGTGTCTATGTAGAAAGAAGTAGACATAAAAGACTCCATTTTGTTCTGTACTAAGAAAAATTATTCTGTGTTGAGATGCTGTTAATCTGTAACCCTAGTCCGAACCCTGTGCTCACAGAGACTTCTGCTGTGTTGATTCAAGGTTTAATGGATTTAGGGCTATGCAGGATGTGTTTTGTTAAAAAAGTGCTTGAAGGCAGTTTGCTTGTTAAAAATCATCACCACTCTCTAATCTCAAGTACCCAGGGACACAATACACTGTGGAAGACCACAGGGACTTCTGTCTAGGAAAACCAGGTATTGCCCAAGGTTTCTCCCATGTGATATTCTGAGATATGGCCTCCTGGGAAGGGAAAGAACTGACCATCCCCTAGCCTGACACCCTTAAAGGGTCTGTGCTGAGGAGGATTAGTAAAAGAGGAAGGCCTCTTTGCAGTTGAGATAAGAGAAGCCATCTGTCTCCTGCTTGTCCTTGAGCAATAGAATTTCTTGGTGTAAAACCCGATTGTATGTTCTATTTACTGAGATAAGGAGAAAACAACCTTAGGGCTGGAGTTGAGACACACTGGCCGCAACACTGCTCTTTAATGCACCCAGATGTTTGTATACGTGCACATCAAGGCACAGCACCTTTTCTAACCTTGTTTATGACACAGAGACATTTGTTCACATGTTTTCCTGCTGACCCTCCCACCACTATTACCCTATTGTCCTGCCACATCCCCCTCTCCAAGATGGTAGAGATAATGATCAATAAATACTGAGGGAACTCAGAGACCAGTGATGGCGCCGGTCCTCGGTATGCTGAGCGCCGGTCCCCTGGGCCCACTCACATAAGGATTGTGACATATTACTTTGCCCAGTACCTACATGGTGTGACATTTCTCATGTCTGGGCTTTGTCTTGGAGATGAATGTGACACATAGCTAGGCCTGGCCCCTAAGTTCTGTAACTTCTCCTTTCTAAAAATCCTATCCAATTGAAACATCTCTCTGGGCACTTCACTTTGGTTATGTTACCCTGTTGCCTGGATCCTCCCCTCAAGGGGTATTGTGACATATTGCTGGACCCAGTATCTAGGTGATATACTCTCCTTTCTTGCCTTGGTCCTGTATACATTGTGTATTGTAATATATGGCTGGGTTCAATGACTAGGTGATGCAATTCTTATGCGTAGACCCTACCCACAGGGACATTGTGACATTTCTTTAGCTGACTCTCCTCTTCTGCCTTAGCCCTGACAAAAACGGAGGTGGTGACACATAAATTGATTTAGTAACCAGCTAATATGACTCTCCTCTTCTGCCTGCACTTGGCATATTTTGGGTATTGTGACGTATCATTTGTCTCAACACCTGCAGGATGAAAGGCTCCTGCCTGAGCCCATCAGTCAAAATTGTCATTCTCCCACACGAACACAGCCCATAATTGAGATTTTGAATCTCACATCCAGAGGCAGTCAAAAGTTGGAAAATTGGCTCTCATAAGTAAGTGGATGTTGTCCACAAGTGGGTGTGTGACTCCCTGACCAAGATCCCAAACACTTGTGAGGCTGTGACTCCACTAAGATAACTCAGTTTTCAAAAGGCATTAAGGCTCTCACGGAAAAATCCATTCCACCATTGAGATTGTGACTTATGTACATAGACGCAACATACAGGAGGCCTTGACTCTCATACCTAGAACCGGCACTTATGTGGGATTGTTAATCTCACCCAGGGAGCTTCCTGCAGGTGTGATTCTGACGTACACCTCTATGTACGTTGCAGTGAGATGAGATCGCGCCACTGCATTCCAGCCTGGGCGATAGAGTGAGATTCTCTCAAAAGAAAAAAAATGAGGCAAAGACTGCTTCCTGCCTCTGCCTGAAGTTAGGGGTCCCTGTCCTCTGTTGCCACCTAGCAGTCAAGGTGGATGGGGTCACGGGTCAACTCTCAGCTGAGCGCAGGGCACTTCTCCACTCACTACCCCACACAGGTGAAGCTGCTGGTCATGGCTAACCCAGAGCTACTCTGTGTCCCACAGTTCCTTGCTGAACCAGTAATATTTATTGGCTACAGTGTGATGTTTCACTGCATCATACTACACGATACAGTGTGATGCAGTGAAACATCATACTATCCTCTGTAAACACGTATAATTATCATGTGTTAATTATATGATGTTTCACTGCATCACATTGTACCATATACACTGTACAGTGATCCAACCAGAGTAATTAGCATATTTTACACTTTAAATATTTATTTCCTTGTTCAAATCCTCTCTTCAAGCTATTATAGAATAAACGGTACATTATTATTAGCTATAGTCATTGTACTGTGTAATAGAACACCAGGATTTATTCTTCCTAACCGTAACTTTGTACCCAGTGACAAAGCTCTCCCCACTCCCTCATACTTCTGCCATCATTAACCTCTGGTAACCACCATCCTACTCTCTCCTTCTATGAGATGGACTTCTTCAGATGTCACATGAGTGAGAGCACGTGGTCTTTTTCTTTCTGTGCCTGGCTTATTCCACTTAACATAATGTCCTCTAGGCTCATCCATGTTGACACAAATGAGGAACTTCATTCTGTTTTATGACTGAACATTATTCCTGTGTGTGTGTATAACATTTTCTTTATTCATTCTGTAGATGGGCACTTATACACTGTTGGTAGGAATGTAAATTACTACAATCATTTCCCATTTCTGTAGGGAGAACAGTATGGAAGTTTTACAATAAATTATAAATAGAACTACCATAAGATCCAGCAATCTCATTACTGGGTTTATATCAAAAGGAAACAAAATAAGCACGTCAAAAAGATAACTGCACTTTCATGTTTATTAAGCAATATTCACAATAACCAAAACCATTATTTCTTCTTAGTATTTCTTAATTTACCTTTTTTTCATATATTACACCCTAAACTTTTAAAGGATTCATGTCTGGTTTCCAATTTCTGAGACTTATGAGTCACTGATTCTTTGACTATTGCCTTCCTGTTTAAAGAATCTAGTAAAACAATTAAATGCTTTTTATTTCTTCTCAATCTAACCTTCATATATAAATATATTTATATTTTCTATTAATTTACCTTCTATAACATATATGACTACATTAATTGTGATCAGCATTTCACTATAGTAGTCCTCTTTTCGGCTCAGCCTATTTTAATATGTAATTTATATGTTGTACATTAAATTGTTTTACAACACTTCCAATACTTTACTTTTCATTTGCCTCTTTTCCAAAGATAGCTTGACAACCCCGTAGTTTCTTTCTACAATATTTTGATTTCTTATTTTTCCATTATATTGACTTAAACATTTAAATATAAATTCAATATCTGAGATTTATGTGCCATATTTCTTCTGATGCTTCACCCCAGTAGCTCATCTCTCTTGTGTGCAACATAATTTATAATTTAATCCTCACATATGGGAGACACTACATTCCAATGCCTGCCAGCAGTGTCTCTTTGTTTATTCCATTTGCCTTGTCAGAAGGGAACAACCCACATGGACCTGACATTCTTGTGAACAGACACATCTCAGTGGAGCCCTGGCCTCTTAGGTCGATTACTTCTCTAGATCATTACCTTTATTTACTTCCAGTCCTGGGATGCTTTCTTAATTTCCCTTGAACTATATTAGGCATTCTGTGAATTCTTGTAACTTCTTGGTGATTTTAATTGTCTACATTAAGTGTTTAAAGTAAATTATTTTTCTGAAAACCAGAAATATCCATAGTTACATATATGAGTGAAATATTTTACATAGATTTTCTATGGCATCTATCACTACCTCATGAGAAATTCCAAGTTTTTTCATTTGAAACACCCCTCCCATCAATAGACCATATTGTAATAATTTGTAGAATGTGATTATTTTTATACCATTAGAAACTTAATTATATATTATGTACATATTTTTGAAATACTCCACTGCAATAAATAGTGTATAGTCAAAAGTCTTCTTTTCTCTAACATAAAACTAATATGAGTAAAATTATTTACCTCAATTTGGAAATTTTGGCTTCAATTGCCATTCTGTCTCATCAGAACTTCCTTAATCCATAAAAGATATCATTTGTATTTTTTAATTCATAATTTATTGAAATGAGTTATTTAACATTATAAAATTTTTATGGCAATTTAAGACATTTTCAATAAATATATTGAGCTTGACGCCCTGGCTAAGTATTCCTTTTGTACTAGAAATCAGATTTTTCTGACACAACTTCATTGCCTGCAATGGTATTTATAAAAGGTATGAATGCCAGCACACGGACTATTTCAACATTGTACTCATTTGCTCGAGTATAAACATTTCATTAGCTATGAAACAAACCAAATACAAATGCTGAGTGTATGGTACATATCAACAAATTCAGATTCTTCACCGAAGACAACAATAAAAGACGAATTTTCTATGACATGTCACCTGTTCATTAGTTCTTTAATATGATTTAGGCTATTCCAAATATAAGAAAATGTATGCATCACTATCCATGTTTTCTCCACATTTTTTTATCTAGGTCCTGAAGGGCATAATTATATTGTCAGATTTATTTTTATATACTTTCAATGTTTCTTTTGATGTATTTTCTATGCATCTTAATATGAATATATGGATACAAGGACAAATGTACGTTTAAGTGGTTATATGAATTTTGCTTATATGGCTAATTGCTTATATGGATGTTGTAAATGACAAGATAAAATAGTAAAGTTTGATAAACTTATCTGTGCCCTGTGAACTTTAGTTCACTTACTGTATAACTTAACTCAGTCATTAATAATTGGTTTAAAAAGTGTTTTTTAAAAGCTGCAAACCACACTTTATTACACATTTCTGAATCAGGCAGGGGTAAACTGTGACACAGTTTTCTTGTGCTACTGACTTTTTTGGGGAGAAACGCTCTGCAATAAAATAAGGGTTCCCAAACTCTATTTATAAAAAAGGTTGAGGATTCTTCTGTGATTAACCTTCACTCCTCAGTCTTTTTTACCGAAGGAATGGTTCTTAGGTCATCTTTTGGAAGTTTAGTTTCTGGAAAGTTTTCAGCAAACCTCTCCTGTGCTTTGTCTTAGCTTGTGTTGTTGCTGTTGTTCTAGTTTTGGAGAAGGTGAGTCTCTTTAATTGAAGATAGTTTGTCTGTCTCCAATCCTGCATGTGTTTGCCGAAGCTGAAGCTGTATCAGAGATCTTATTCTCCTGCCATCGTTCCCCAAGCATTCTCCTGTTTCCAACACATCTTTTTCAACATCTTCTGACCTTTGTCACTATCAGTAATTTCAGAATGAACAGATGCAGGAGCATCATCTCTCTGGAAATTCCCTTCACTTCCAATCTGCTCCCTATGTTTTCCAGCTCTATCTTTATAGTTTAAGTTGTCTAGTATCTTATCATCTTCATAGTCTGTATTCTGTAAACCATATTTTATTCATATATTTTAAAAATCCTTTTCTTCTATCCAACTCGTTTCCTTCTCAGTTAATGTTGGACCAACACATGAGTCATCTTTCTTATCAAGGAAAACGTGAGCTCTAACCTACCATGGTTCACATCCAACACAGCTATCACTGCCAGGGTGAATGTGAGAAGATAAGGAGTTTCGATATCATGATCTTGCTGATCTGACAGTTGAGGCATTCACTTTATTTGGAAGACTAACATCATTAGAGTAGATCTGACAATAATCTGAGATTGACTAAGGAGCATGTTTCTCTGTGAGTACTTCTACATCAGACTTTTATTATCTCCATTTCTCCCGCAGCTGAGTACGTTACTGAGTTCTTCCAGCTGCGTGCAGAGCTCCTGGCAGTTGTTCGTGTCTCTCCAATCTCTCCAAGTTTCACTTTATCTCCATGCTCAAGTTAATAAGGGTCACATTTAGTTTTCAGCTGAACAACCCGTTTTTCATTAACAATTGTTCCATTTTGACGGCCTGATCCAAAAGGACAAAACTTTGTAAGTCATGGTCAAAATAAATTTCTACATGAAACTTACACCAACTTCAGGGATACAAAGAATATGCTGCATATCATTTTCCCTTCCATTTGTAGCAGGTTTTACAGCAGTAATGATGAAGAGTGATCCTGTCTGTAACACGGGTGATCTAATGACAATTACTCTCATACATGGTGACCACACTTTCCTCATCTTCCTCCTCAGTATCTTTTGCAGATACATTGCCTTCACTGTAATGCCTTCATCATAACTACCCTCGGTTTGACAGTCTGTAATTTCACCTTCTTCTGGTCCACTATCAGTGTCTCTCACTTTCTCATCTTTAAAAAAAGTTGAATTGAGATGTTTTCATTAAGAGGAGATTCCATAGTATTTCTACTAACTGGAACAGTGAATTTTGGGGGATTATTTCTGAGATGAATGCCTATTTTGGCCTTTTCTTCACACTTGTAAAATTGTCTTTCCTATTGCAGCTTGTATGTTCAACACTGAAGGCTTCTTGATCCTCTGAATTCGAATCCTTTTCCTCATTTTTTCTTTTTTTTGTAGAAGAGTCTGGATCCTTTCCTAATTTTTTATTTTTGTTTTGCGTTATAAGTCTGATAAGGTTGCGAATCTACTCGAAAATGAAACCGATAGCGACCACTTTCCACATCACAGTAGTAATAAATTGGATCATAACAAATTGGATTCTCAGAATCTTAACAGAAACCAGTGCTGTGGTCAAAATAAGTCCAGCATTTTCATCATAACTAAATCCAGTCTGTGATAAAGCCGCTTCTGCTGCAGCTCTCAAACTTCCAGCTATTGATGAACCTTCTAAGGATGTATCTTGTGCTGCTAATGCAGATGCTGACTCCTGTGAATTTGAGGCAAATGACCCTGTTGTCTACATTCAACATTTGCTGTTTTATCAGTACCAGGGTGAGCACCATTTTCTATTTGTAACTGGTCTTTAGAATTCAAAGCAGGAGTTTCAATATCCTAATCTTGCTGATCTGACAGTTCAGTCACTCACTTTATTTGGAAGACTAACAACATTAGAATAAGTCTGAAAATAATAATCTGAGATTGACCAAGGAGCATGGTTCTCTGTGAGTATTTCTACATCAGACTTTTATTATCTCTATTTCTGCCACAGCAGAGTACGTTACTGAGTTCTTCCAGCTGCCTGCGGAGCTCCTGGCGGTTGCTCGTGTCGCTCTGAGAAGCCTTCCTGTGCTAGGCCAGCTTCTCCGTTCCCGCACCTGCTGCCCGCAGCTCCGCGGTCGCGTTCCAGCTTCCCCGCCCTCCTTCTCCGGAGACCCGCTGGGGCTCGGAGAGGAGGAGGGGCGGCCAAAGCGAAGGCGCTGGCGGCGGGGACGGGCCCGAGGCTGTGAGCCTAATGGGGCAGCGGCAACGAGCAAGGGGACGGCGATCGCCCTGCCCGATCTGCGCAGCCTGGAATCCTGGGAACGATTGTACCTTCTCCAGCGATGGGGGCCGCGGGAGGAGCGACGAAGTCCAGGGGCCGGAAGCGCTCCGGCCGTTCTCGAGTTGAGCTGGAAACGGTGGCCAAGAGTGTTTTAAATCGAGTTTCCAGTTTCCATGTGGCTAGACATGACCTGCTGGTTACTCCTATTTTTTTCTCCATTCGTTGAGCTATGATTGACAAATTGAAAACTGTATTTTTAGGGTGTACAAGAGTGTTTTCAGATGTGTATACGCCTTAAAATTATCTCAATTAAGCTAGTTAGCCTATCTATCCCCTCACATAGTTAATACGTTTCTGTGTGTGTGTTGAGAGCACCTGAGATCTACTTTTGCAACAAATTTCAAGTACACGGTATTGTTAACTATAGTCACCATTCTGTACATTAGGTCCCAACAGTTACTCACCTTGTAACTGAAGGTGCGCCCCTTCCATGGAAATCTCCCCACTTTCCTCACTTCCTAGCCCGTGGGAACAACCGTTCTACTCTGTTTCCATGGCTTTTTAATTTTTATTTACTTTTTTAGATTTTACATACAAACGAGACAATGCAGTAATTGTCCTTCTGTATTCGGCTTATTTCACTTAGCATAATGTCTTCAAGATTTATCAGTATTTTTGTAAATGAAAGAATTTCATTTTTTATTAAAGCTGAAATTATATATCTCTCAGTTTATTTATTTATCTGTATCGGAGGAGTGCAGATTCTCTTGACGATACTGATTTTATGTCCTTTGTCTATATACTCCCAATTGGGATTAATGGTAGTTCTAGTTTAAAAATTATAAGGAAGCTCCATACTGTTTTTCATAATAGCTACACCAATTGACATCCTCAGCAACAGTGTACAACTGTTCTCTTTTCTCTGCACCCTAACGCATTTATCTTTTGACTTTTTGATAATAGGTATCCAAACACCATGATAAGGTGATACCTCATTGTGATTTTGATTTTAATTACTCTGGTAATTAATGATGTTGAGCATTTTTTATATATCTATTGGCCATTTGTATATCTTTGGAAAAATTGCTATTTATGTATTTTGCCCAATTATTAATCAAGAAATTGCTTTTAATTCTGCTGTGGGTTCTTCTTTTGTATTGATTAGTATGATATATGTTTTGGACAGTAACGTATTATCCTACATATGGTTTACAAATATTTTCTCCTATTCCATATAATGCCTTTATATTTTGCTGATTTTTCCTTTATTGTGCAGAAACTTTTTACTTTGACATAGTTCCACTGGTTCATTTTTGCATTTGTTGACTGTGTTCTTGGTGTCAAATCCAAAGCATCATCGCCATGACCAGTGTCAAGGAGGTTTTTCCCCATGCTATTTTTTTTGGAGGATTCATTATTTCAGTTCTTATGTTTAAGTCTTTATTTCATTTCAAATTCGTTTTGTGATGGTATGAGAGAAAGTTGTACTTTTTCTCTGTGCATATCTAGTTTTTCCTTCACCACTCCTTGATGTGTTTATCCTTTCTCCATTCTGTGGGATTGGTTAACTGTATATTTGTGAGTTTATTTCTCGGTCCTCTATTCTGTTGTATTGGTTTTATGAAGGTACTATACTATTTTGATGGCTATAGTTTTGTAACACAGTTTGAAATCAGGAAGTGGGAGGCTTCCAGCCTTTTGTTCTTCTCAGTATTTGGCTATTCGAGGTCTTTTGTGGTTCCATACTAATTTTAAAATTGTTGTTCTGCACTTTTAATAAAATGGCATTAAAATTTTGATAGAAATTTATTTAACCCTGTAGATCACTTTGTGTAGTATGGATATTTTAACAATATTTTTAGAATCCATGAATACAGGATATATTTCCCATTTTGTATTCTTCATTTTCTTTCCTCAACATTTTATAGTTTTCAGTATGCAGATCTTTCATATTCTTTGTTAAACTCATTCCTAAGTATTCCATTCTATTTGATACTATCTTAAATGGCATTATCTTTATTCCTTTTTCAGATATTTTGTTGTTACTGTAAAAAAATGCACCTGATGTTCATATGTTAATATTGTATCCTGAAAATTTACTGAATTGGTTAGTTATAACAGGTTTTTTTAATTCTTTGTGGTAAAATGGTGGGTATTCTGAACTCTGGTTAAATTGATAGTTGCTATTATCATTTCAAAATTATTTAAAGAATGACCAGATGGATTCCTGCTTTCATGAATTCAATGGAATTCAAGTCTTCCCATTTAAAATAATTTTGTGTGGTTGACCTGGGTCCTGGGAATTTGGGTCCCCCCGTGGGAGCCAGGAGATTCGGTCGGATGTGGGAGGGAGAAGCGGTCAGAGAGGGGACTGAGCTGGGGAAGCAAAGAGGGGCTCCAGGGCAGCCGAGAGGAGAGAGGGTCGTGTCGGAGACCCAGTGGGGAGAGAGAATGGGCCAGAAAAGGAGAAAGGGTGAGAGTGGGCAACAGGACAGCTTCCCGGCGCGGCAGGGAATTTTGCTGAAACTGCGGGCCCCAGGGAAGAGCGCGGGCAGGGTGGGAGGGAGTGGAGAGGACCCAGCAGACCCCAGGGTCAGTGTGGAGGAAGGGACATTTCCCGGTTCATTCGCCTCTGCCCAGCGTTCTGCGGGCATGCCCCCCCCCAGGGACAGGGGAGGAGGTGGCTCCTGGCGGACTCGGAGAACTAAGGGGCACACACCCGCTTCGCAGGGTGGGGGTGAAAGGGGAAGCCTGAGACGGCTGCAGATCTCGCTGGCCCCATGGGTGGGCGCGGGGGGACGCCAGCGGGGCCGAGCTCAGGGGGCCAGCGCCGGGGCCTGCAGGTGGCCCTGGAGGAATCTACAAGCACCAGCCAGTGCAGCGGAATTTCCAGAAGACCAGTGTGGACAGCGCCCTGGACACGCCCTTCCCAGCTGGAACATTTGTGAGGCTGGAATTTAAGCTCCGGGAGACAAAGAAGCGGCAGGAGGAAGGACTGGAAGAAACCCAAGTGCGAAGTCCAGCCCGAGGGGAAGAAGCAGAAATGGCTGACCTGCTTCAAACTGGGCTGTGAGGATAAGGTTCTGGGCAGGATGGTTCGCTGCCCTCCAGAGACGCAGACTCGGCGGGAGCCTGAGGAACACCAGGAGACCCGGTGCAGCTGGGCGGAGCGGGCAGTGAGGACCCCACAGCTGCTGCTTCCCTGCACACTTCGCCTTCTCCAAGGCCCGGCCCCCAGCGCAGCCCAGCACTGAATCGCAGGGCGCCCCCTGGAGCCCTGGCGGGGGTAACCAGTGGAAGACACCACCTCCCAGGGAGAAGACCCCACTGTATCCCCAGATAATAAAACTGTTCTCTCCCCCCCAAAAAAATAAATAATTTTGTCTGGTCTTTGAAAATGTGTATCCTCTGTCTACTGGTCAAAATGCTGCCCATTTATCCATATGCCTAATTAGCCAAACTTTTTAACCTTGTTTTTTATTATGAAACAAAACAGTAAATTTGTTAATGGTTTTAATATCATCTAATATGACTGAAAATATGTCAATTTGTCACTGCCAATGAATCTTTGTGTTATTTATTTTACTGTTACATATTCTGTCCATAAATGTCTAAGGGGCTTAGAATCTTGCCTATCATAGTGTATATGCTAAGTACCAACTACTCTAATGGGTCAAATTGTCTTTCTATACCATTCTTAAAATACAATATTTATTTATTTATTTTTATTAAAAATTTTTTTGCCTAATCTAATTATTTATGAAAATTATGAGGTCTATTCGGTTTGTCTTCTTGATAAAAAACAAAGTTTTTTTTTCTCTCTTTTTTTTTTTTTGAGACAGAGTCTCCCTCTGTTCCCCAGGCTGGAGTGCAGTGACACAATCTCGGCTCAACACAACCTCCACTTCCCGAGTTCAAGTGATTCTCCTGCCTCAGCCTCCCGAGTAGCTGGGACTACTATGCTCCACCATGCCAGGCTAATTTTTGTATTTTTAGTAGAGATGGGGTTTCACTATATTGGCCAGGCTGGTCTTGAACTCCTGACCACGTGAACCGCCTGCCTCAGCCTCCCAAAGCGCTGGGATTATAGGCTTGAGCCGCTGCGTGAGGCCTTTTTTCTGTTTATTAATACCTTAGAGAGTAAAATGCAGCTCCCTCACAGAAGCACGTTGCATAATGATGAAGTATGGGCTTTTGGTGTGACAACATCATCTGAATGCTGTTTATTGTCCCAATTAGTTATTTTCTCATTCCTAAACCCTCTCCAACCTCCCATCTTTCTGAGTGTCCAGTGTCTGTTTTTCCAGTCTCTATATCCAAGTGTATGCATAATTGAGTTCACAGTTACAAGTGAGAAAATGCAGAATTTGGTTTTCTGTTTCTGAAGTTTTTCACTTACCGTAATGGCCTCTGGTTTTATTCATGTTGTTGCAAAAGACATGATGTTATTCTTCTTCATGGCTGAATAGCATTCCATGATATAAACGTATAGCACATTTTCTTTATTCGATTATTGATTGATACATTTAAATTGACTTCATATATTGGTTATTGTGAATAGTGCTGCAATAAACATAAGAGTGTGGGTATTTTCTTTAGGTAATAAATTATTTTCCTTTGGGTAGATACAAAGTAGTGGGACTGCTGAATCAAATGGAAGTTCTATTTTTAGACTTTTTTGAAATCTCCATACAGTTTTCCATAGAGGTTGTAGAAAGTTACATTCCCACAAAAAATGTGTAAGTGTTCTCTTTTCTCTGTATCCTTGCCGATAGCTCATTTTTCTGCTTTTCAGTAATAGCCATTCTGCATGGTCTAAGTTGGTACCTCATTGTGGTTTTTAATTGGCATTTCTCTGATCATTGACAATGTTGAGCATCTTTTACGTGCTTGTTGACCTTCACTGTCTTTTTTTATTTAAATGTTCATGTTTTTTGCTTGCTCATTGTCTTTTTTTTAAATGTTCATGTTCTTTGCTTGCTTTTTTTTTTTTTTTTTGAGACGGAGTCTCACTCTGTCGCCCAGGCTGGAGTGCAGTGGCACAATCTCGGCTCACTGCAAGCTCTGCCTCCCGAGTTCACGCCATTCTCCTGCCTCAGCCTCTCTGAGTAGCTGGGACTACAGGCTCCTGCCACCACGCCTGGCTAATTTTTTTGTGTTTTTTTAGTAAAGATGGAGTTTCACCGTGGTCTCGATCTCCTGACCTCGTGATCCGCCCACCTCGGCCTCCCAAAATGCTAGGATTACAAGCGTGAGCCACTGCGCCCGGCCTGCTTGCTTTTTAATGAGGTTACTTGTTTTATTTTTGTTGAGCTGTTTGAGTTCCTTGTATATTCTGGACGTTAGATCTTTGTCACATGCAAAACTCATAAACATTTATCTCATTCCATAGGTTTTCTGTTCATTGTGTTAATTAAGAAGCATTTTCAGGAGATTTTTAATTTAATTGAGTTCGTTTTATCTATTTTTGTTATTGTTACATCTGCTTTTCAGATCTTAGTCATAAATTCTTTGTCCAAGTCAATCTCTAGAAGAGTTTATCCTAGAGTTTCTTCTAGCATTTTTATAGTTTCAGGTCTTACATTTTAGTCTTTTAATCCATATTGAGTTGATTATTGTATATGGTGGGACATAGGGGTCCCATTCCATACTTCTGCATATGGCAATATAATTTTTCCAGCACAATTTGTTGGCTAGGATGTCATTTCTCCAGTGTATGTTTTTGTTGACTTTGTAAAAGATCAGTTGTTTGTAGGTATGTGGCTTTATTTCTAGGTTCTCCATTCTGTACCATTGATCTACATGTCAATTTATATCAGTACCATGCTGTTTTGGTTACTAAAGCTTTCTAGTATAATTTTAAGCCAGATAATGTAATATCTCCAGATTTATTCTCTTTGCTTAGATTTGCTTTGGCTGTTCAGGCTCTTTTTGTGGTTCCATGTGAATTTTAGATTTTTTTTTTTCTATTTTATAAGAAATGACATTGGCATTTTGGTAGGATCTGCATTTAATATGTAGATTGCTTTGGGCAGTAGAGTCATTTTAATGATCATAATTCTTCCAATCCACGAGCAGGGGATGTTTTTCTCATTTGTGTCATGTACAATTTATTTCATCAGTGTTTTGTAGTTTTCCTTGTAGGGATTGTTCATCTCTTTGACTAATTGTATTTCTAAGCATTTTACCTTTTTGTAGCTATTGTAAAAGGAAGTGACTTTTTAATTCAGTTGTCAGCTTGATTATCATTAGTGTATAAAAATGCTACTAATTTCTATATGTTGATTTTTGCATTCTGAAACATTATTAAATTTATCAAATCTAAGAGTTTTTTTGGTGGTCTTTAGATTTTTTGTATATATGATTATTATGTAATCATCAAAGAGGGACAACTTGACTTTCTAATTACAACCATATAGATCCTCCCTCCAAGACCAATAGACAGAGTCTCTGTGGAGGGCACAGGTGATGGTATTTCTTTAAGCTGGCCATGTGATTATGGCTGGAAGCATGGGCCGAGAGCCACCCCAGATCCATGCTCTTCTAAGTCTTCATCCAGGTCTGGCCTCACCCTAGAATCTTCTCTCACAGAACTGATTCAAGGAGGTCAGAGATTCAGACGGGGGCTCCTGCTGCCTCCTGAGCTGGTGCCCACAATTTCCTAAAATGGAAAGGCAGATAAATGGAAGCAAATCATTGCATATTTTGGGGCCATAATTTCTTTTTCATTGAAGCCAGTGCTTCTAGAGACATCTTACCTAGCAACTTCTTTTCCATTCCTGCAAATCCATTGCCTCTCAAGTCTCTTTCTTTCTTTCTTTCTTTCTTTCTTTCTTTCTTTCTTTCTTTCTTTCTTTCTTTCGTCTTCCTTTTCTTTCGACAGAGTTTTCACTCATTGTCCAGGCAGGAGTGCAGTGGCGCCATCTTGGCTCACTGCAACTTCCACTTCCCAGGTTCAAGTGATTCTCCAATATCAGCCCCCCGAGTAGTTAGGATTACAGGCACCAGCCACCACACGTGGCTAGTTTTTTATGTTTTAGTAGAGTCGTGGTGTGTCCATGTTGCCCAGGCTGATCTTAAACTCCTGGCCTCAGGTGGTCTGCCCACTTTGGCATCCCAAATTGTTGGGATTACAGGCATGAGCCACCGCACCCGTTTGCCTCTCAAGTTCCAATATGTCTATGAATTATTCAGATTCCAGCCTCTCTCTTACAGATGTGATTCTGCAGGTTTGGAAGGGGTCCATGAATTAGCTTCTTTAAAAAGTCTCCTCTTAATGCTGATGTTTCTTCTACTACATCTGATATAGTAGCACTCAGCTAGGGAAAGTAGGCACAGCACAGAGCTCATGACACCCAACACTCTTACCACAACACGAATACTTTTGGCCCAAAGTGGAAACAACCAATCACCATTTTCAAACGTGTCATTTTCTGCTGGCTCTTTGCAGTTTAGAAAGCCTACAGAAGGCATCAATGTTTGAGTAAGTCTGCATTTGGAAAACATGTACACATGAGTTAATACAATGTTTACTGAGCACATACTCTGTGTTCAGAAGTCTGTTACAGGGCACTGTTCAGGAAACATTACATGATGTGAGTTAATCCTCATAGAACCCTGGCAGTTGGATGCTAAGTTTTCTGTAATTTTCAGGATTTAAATGAAGGGCCTAGCATTTCTATTTTTTCTTCCATTTTAAAAAATATTTACCTGAAAAATAAAATGTACAGAATAAAAGCTATATTGACAGATGCGAGGGATAGAGAAAAAAGGGTGAACTGTTCAGAGAGATGTTTTATATTTATATTTACTTTCTTGTGCCTTGTGGAGCAGCCACTGGATTTGCAGGAATGGAAAAGAAGTTGCTAGGTAAGATGTCTCTAGAAGCACTGGCTTCAATGAAAAAGAAATTATGGCCCCAAAATATGCAATGATTTGCTTCCCTTTATCTGCCTTTCCATTTTAGGAAATTGTGGGCACCAGCTCAGGAGGCAGCAGGAGCCCCCGTCTGAATCTCTGACCTCCTTGAATCTGTTCTGTGAGAGAAGATTCTAGGGTGAGGCCAGACCTGGATGAAGACTTAGAAGAGCATGGATCTGGGCAGGGCTGGAACAGAAAGTGGACCCCATGTTTCTGATGTCCATGCTGATGGAGTATTTCCAGTTCTGTCTTTCCTAAGCCTGCCCAACAGAGACTTGACTCTTAGAGCTTGTGTAATTTTAATCTGTTTTAGCCACTTCCCTGTCAATTTTTATAACACATGATAAAACGAAACTTAAGCAAAACTCTTAGGGTTTTTTTTAGGACAATTATATGAGAAGCTAAAAATTTATGCTGGGAGTGGTTGCTCACGCCTGTAATCCCAGTATTTTTGGAGGCCCAGGCAGGCAGATCACGAGATCAGGAAATCGAGGCCATCCTGGCTAACATGGTGAAACGACGTCTCTACTAAAAATAAAAAAAAAATTAGCCGGGTGTGGTGACAGGCACCTGTAGTCCCAGCTACTTGAGAGGCTGAGACAGGAGAAGGGCATGAACCTGGGAGGCAGAGCTTGCAGTGAGCTGAGATCACTCCACTGCACTCCAGCATGGGCGACAGAGTGAGACTCTGTCTCAAAAAAAAAAAAACTTATTTTTACCAAGATGAAAGAAACAGAAATAACCACAATAACAATAATTCTTTTGTCCGCAAATAGCCCTTCAGGTAGTGACATCAGAACTCAGAGGAACAGCATAAGGGAAGTGGAGCAAATGCAACCAAAGTCCCCTGTGCACCTCACTTCTCCCTTCTCACCACAGGATGCTGAATTCAGCCATTAATTCATTTGCTCTAGATGGAAAGTTTCTGGACAGTAGAAACCATGAATTCTTCATCTGTTTTTCTGATGGTCATGTGATGTAGTTTAGATGTCCCCTCTAAATCTCATACTGAATTTTAATCCCCAATGTGGCAGGTGGGGCCTGGGGAGGTGGTGGTTGAATCATGGGGTGAGTCCCTCCTGGCTCTGTGCCATCCTTGTGATAATGAGTACCCATGAGATCTGGTTGTTTAGAAGTATGCTCCATCCCTCCCCCATCTTTCTTGCCCCAGCTTCTACCATGTGAGATACCTGCTCGTCTAACACCATGATTGTAAGCTTCCCCAGGCTTTCCCAGAAGCAGACACTGGCGCTATGCTTCCTGTACAGCCTGCAGAACCATGAGGCAAACTCTTTTCTTATAAGTTACCCAGTCTCAGGTTTTTTAAATAGCAATGCAAGAATAGCTTAATACAACATATGAAAAGAAAGCAATGAATATATTTATCAGTTTGAGTCTCCAGGCATCTGCCTTGCTTCAACTCAAAGAGCAGGAAGTGAGCAACCCCCATCTACTGCTCCTGATCATGGGAGAATCGTCATTTCATCTTAAAACTTTTCAGTCAAAAGCCCATCAAGGTCTCAGAGGTCAGCTCAGGAGCAGGAACACAGCGTTGTTTTCTCAGAGAGGAAAATTGGATTAGCTGAGTGGGTTCAGTGTCCCTACGCATTGTTTTTTTTTTTTTTTTTTTTTTTCCTTTAAGCTATGGGATACTTGTGCAGAACGTGCAGGTTTGTTACTGAGGAATACATGTGCCATAGCGGTTTGCTGCACGAATCAACCCACCATCTGGGCTGTAAGCCCCACATGCCTTGGGTGTTTGTCCTAGTGCTCTCCTTTCCCTTGCCTCCCATCCCGTGACAGGCCACGGTGTGTGATGTTCCACTTTCTCTGTCCATGTGTTCTCATTGATCAACTCCCGCTTATGAGTGAGAACATGTGGTGTTTGGTTTTCCTTTCCTGTGTTAGTTTGCTGAGAATGATGGTCTCCCGTGTCATCCATGTCACTGCAAAGAAAACGGACTCAATCTTTTTTTGGCTGCGTAGTATTCCCTGGTGTATATACCACACATATTCTTTATCCAGTCTATCACCGATGGGCATTTGGGTTGGTTCCAGGTCTTTGCTCTTGTAAACTGTGCCGCAATGAACATACCTGTGCATGTGTCCTTATAGTAGGATGAATGATAATCCTTTGGGTATATACCCGGTAACGAGATAGCTGGGTCCAATGGTATTTCTGGTTCTAGATCCTTGAGGAATCGCCACACTGTCTTCCACAATGGTTGAACTGATTTACACTCTCACAGATATTGTAAAAGTGTTTCTATATCTTCACAGCCTTGCCAGCATCTGTTGTTTCCTGACTTTTTAAAAATCACATACGAAATCGTCTCAATATATAATATCACATAGCCACAGCTCTGAAGAAAGAAATCTATAGAAAGTGGTACCTCTCCAGGAGAAAGCTTTGAGAGCTTTCATGGCTGATTGTATTACACGTTAACGACCATGAGGTTTTTCCTGGAGCTTCACAACTATTCTTAAAGTCTATCTCATAATGTACATCTGGAGACTTCCTAGAGAAATGTGGTCTCTGACTGGTGCTGGTAAAGTGGTGACAAGATATCTAACAATTAAGGTGACTGTACTTGACTATTTTCCAATATTTACTGTTTTGTGATAAGCTTAACAACCTCACTGCCTGCCTTTGCCCTCACAAGTAATTAGCATATGCCTAAATAAAGTTTCAGCTAGCTAGCTCCACTATTCCAAGCAGATACTGTCTGGGGTCTAGTCTCTAGAAGCATAAAGTACAAAGCTTACAAGTACAACTGCACGAAAAGTTGTACCCAAGCTAGAAAGGCTTAAATGATCAATTGATCGATTCGTGTTTCCTCTGGAAGAGGGTACAAAGCAGAGCGCTAGTACACATATATAGGGGAGAAGAGGGCAGGGCATTTATGCATGGCACACGGCTAGGTGTCTTCAAAGAGATGCACCAGGGAAGCCTCACTGGGCTCCTGTAGGGCGCTAATGGCCGCGCTCTAGAAGTGCACGTCCAGGATGATGTCCTGCGCGATGTTGCACATCAGGCGCTGGAAGGGCAGCTTGAGGAGGAGCAGCTGCGTGGACTTCTGGTACTTTCTGATTTTGTGCACTGCCAGGCCTGTAGCGGTGAGGCTTCTTGATCCCTCCTGTAGGCGGCGCCGTTTTGCCAGAGGCCGCAGTGGCCGGGGTCTTCGTGGCGCTTGCCAGGCTATGGCTTTCCCTGGCCAAAATGGTGAAACCTCCTCTCTGCTTTAAGAAATACAAATTTATCCTGGCGTGGTGGCGTGCACAGTTAGTCCCAGCTACTCTGGAGGCTGAGTCAGGAGAGTTGCTTGGGCCCAGGAGGCAGAGGTTGCAGTGAGCTGAGATCAGGCCACTGCAACCCAGCCTGGGGGACAGAGCAAGACTCTGTCTCAAAAATAAATGAATAAAATGCAATACAATACGATACAATCAAATACAATACAATTGAAATAATATTTTCACATTCCCGTCACCCAGCCCAGTCTATTTTCAGAGTATCTGATAAACCACTTGTTTCCCCATGAGTCAGAGATTTTTTTCTCTGACGTTTAAGTTTTCTAATGTGCAACTTCATAAAAGGTCTCACTTTTACTCTCAATGTTTTCTTTATCGTCGTGAAATGTGAACTTTGCGATTCTGTGAGGAATCCAGAATTCTGAAATGCCCCCGTCATTTCCCGCCCCCCCAGAGCCTAGCCCTGCCTCTGCCCCTCCCTCGGGTGTGGGCGGAACCTTGAAATGAGGAGCCCGCCCAAACCCCTGATTAGATTAGGAATACCCTGAAACAATAGCTGTTAAGGGCTGGGTCTAATTCAATCATCTGAGCTCTTCATAAGGGACTGAGCCTCCCTGAGATTCCATTCCCCTGTGGGTGATTCCTCAGCCCTGGAGGTGCAGACCCAGGGAGCTGCACGGCCCAGACCTGGGCAACACCTGTAAGAGCTCAGAGCATCCTCCCGGCAGCTGGCAGAACAAACAAGTGGGCCTGGGTTTCACATACCTGAGGCATTGGATTCTGCCACGAACTCGAATCAGATTGAAGCCAGACTCTTCTCAGGTGAAGGCAACGACCACACAGACAGACCCATCCTGGAGGTCCCTCGTGTGACTCTGAGCAGGAGGCAGTCACTTGGCCTAGTAGAACTTCTGACCTGTGAGCTGGGGTTTGTTTTCAATATCCAAAATTTGTGAGAATTTATTCTGCATTGATCTAAAACTAATAAACTCTCCATCCACAAGTTTCTCCATATTGTGGAAGTGAGAAAAACCAGTGTGTGTGTTTGTGTGTGGGAAGGGGAGGCAGGGAGCTGTGTCCAGTTGTGGCTAAACTATGGCTCGCCAGAAACATAGCAGCCAAAATCTTTGAAAGTTTCTGGGCTGTGGGTTGGCGGGCCAGTGGGATGGCAGATGAGGAAGAAGACACCACCTTTGAGGAAGGAAATGAAGAAATTGGAGGAGGTGCAGAAGGTGGACAGGGTAAAAGAAAGAGACTTTTTTCTAAAGAATTGCGATGTATGATGTATGGCTTTGGGGATGACCAGAACCCTTATACTGAGTCAGTGGATATTCTTGAAGATCTTGTCATAAAGTTTATCACTGAAATGACTCACAAGGCAATGTCAATTGGAAGACAAGGTCGAGTACAAGTTGAAGATATCGTCTTCTTGATTCGAAAGGACCCAAGGAAGTTTGCCAGGGTTAAAGACTTGCTTACTATGAATGAAGAATTGAAACGAGCTAGAAAAGCATTTGATGAAGCAAATTATGGATCTTGACACTTTTTGTAGTTTTTGAAAATTACCATCTGGGGAAACCATATATAATAGTTGTATATTTTCTAAAGTAAGGTTCTGATATCTAGCCATGTAAATGAAAGATGGAGAAACACAAAGTTTTCAGCCTTTATTTTTATGCCTTTGATTTTAGAGTGATATCGGTGCATGTAATTGCCTGCCTTTGTATTACCATACTTGAACTACTTACTGGGTTTTAATGACCACACATAAGTCAAAGTACTTTGCAAACCGTTCGTTCCTTCTGACTTTTGACTATCTAAATGGTAAAGTAGTATTTGTGTGTTAGGTATGTTTATGCCCTCGTAACCTTGTAAGCTATACTGTAGCTTTTTTTTTTTTTTTTTTTTTTTTTGAGACGGAGTCTCGCTGTGTCGCCAGGCTGGTGTGCAGTGGCCTGATCTCGGCTCACTGCGGGCTCCGCCTCCCGGGTTCCGATGATTCTCCTTCCTCGGCCTCTCGAGTTCCTGGGAAGTGCAGGCGCCTGCCACCATGCCTGGCTAACTTTTTATATTTTAGGTGGTGACGGGGTTTCGCCATGTTGGCCAGGATGGTTTCGATCTCTGAACCTTGTGATCTGCCTGCCTCGGCCTCCCTTTGTGCTGGGATTGCAGGCGTGAGCCACCGCACCTGGCCTACTGTAGCTATTTAATATGTGAAATCTAAATGGCATTTTTGACTTGACAGCTCAGACTTGTACTTCATGTATTCAGAAGTTTTTAGACAACGACTAGTTTATTGTCTAGTTCATTATTAAAGAGAATGAACTAGGCCGGGCGTGTTGGCTCATGCCTGTAATCCCAGCACTTTGGGAGGCCGAGGCGGGCGGATCATGAAGTCAGGAGATCGAGACCATCCTGGCTCACACGGTGAAACCCCGTCTCTACTAAAAATACAAAAAATTAGCCGGGCGCAGTGGCGGGTGCCTGAAGTCCCAGCTACTCGGGAGGCTGAGGCCGGAGAATGGCATAAACCCGGGAGGTGGAGCTTGCAGTGAGCCGAGATGGCAGCACTGCACTCCAGCCTGGGCGGCACAGCGAGACTCCGTCTCAAAACAAACAAACAAACAAAAAAAAATAGAAAGCAAGTTTCACATTGCTTGCACAATACATAATGCTGTGTTGTAAGGCTTTTTGATTTAAAATCTCTTTGGATTTATAACATCCTGTTAAAGTTTTAGGAGAACCCGTTTTCCCAGATCAGATTCAAGCTTCTAAAAATAAATGCTTTCAGTAGCAGGAATGACATTGCTTAAAAAGCTCATGGCAGGGTAAGCGTTTGGGTTAGTGTTTTATTAACATATTTGTAAGTACTTGTTCGTCGTGGAAATGTGTCCTTGACTAAAACCATAGGTGGCTGTGGAAACCATGTTTGTAGTTTGGGATACTCAGGTTTTGTGTGTATTCACTCTATGTATAAAATTATTATTGCCCTTAGTTTAAAGTAAGGATTACAGTTGGATTTAAGTAGATCACTGAATGTTACTGTTTATGAAACAACTTTTCGTGTGCCGCTTAATAAACATGATCTATAAATCAAAACAAAAAAAAAAAGAAAGTTTCTGAAAATCTCACTTCAGATCCATAATCAAACCACCCCAGCTGTAACTTCTGCTGCTACAGCTGCTGTCACGGAGCAGACCTGAATCTCACCCATGGAGACAGGCAGGCAAAGAGGTGTGTCTGCTGAGATGTTCGCCATGCCCCAAGGTCTGAAGGGCAGCAACAAGGATGGGCTCCCTGACGACCTAGATGGGCACTTGGAGGAACCCAGATGTCAGGAAGGTGAGCTCAGCAGTCAGGATGTCATGGACCTCACAGAAGGTGACAATGAAGCCTCAGCCTCAGCTCCTCCTGCAGCCAAAAGACAGAAAAGAGACACCAAAGGAAAGAAGGACAGGGAGCCCACCGTGGATGCGGAGGAGGCTCAGAGGATGGCAACCCTGCTGTCTGCCATGTCTGAGGAGCAGCTGGCCCGCTACGAAGTGTGTCGCCGGTCAGCTTTCCCAAAAGCATGCATTGCAGGTCTGATGCAGTCTAACACTGGCAGATCGGTGCCTGAGAACGTGGCCATTGCCATGGCTGGAATAGCCAAGGTCTTCGTCGGAGAGGTGCTGGAAGAGGCCCTGGACGTGTGTGAGATGTGGGGAGAAATGCCCCCACTGCAGCCCAAGCATTTAAGGGAGGCTGTTCGCAGGTTAAAGCCCAAGGGCCTCTTCCCCAACAGCAACTACCAAAAAATCATGTCCTAGGCCCAAGGCCAGAGGGAGGGGTCTGTTTGTGCAGGCGTAAGTACTGCATTTGTCTTTCAGTGACAGGACTGCGTTGGCTGGAGCTTCTGCCTCTCAGTCTACCCTGGATTTACCCACAATCTTAGTGTCTTCAAATGTCAAGTTGCCCTTAGCTGGATGAAGACAGCAGATTGTTTCATAGTAGCCTTGGCTAAATGTTTGGGCCTCCGAGGTCATGTTGAGGCATTTTTGTATGTCTTTGTAGTTGGAAGAAGAAAGGTGCCTGGGCCTTGAGCATCCTGTGGACAGGAAGCTGCATTCAGACAGGGAAGCCCTTTCCAGGAGATTTGTGCGGTTTCATGCTGAAGCCTGCTGTTGCTGTGTCTTAGCTTGTATGCTTAGGTCTGGGTTTCAGTAGGTGAAGCCTCCAGAAATGTTTCCCAGTTGTTCTCCTGTGTATTCTTCATGCTCATATGTATTTTTGTGAGTCATCACAAAAACAGTTAAAAGCTTTTCCAAACTGAAGAAATAAAAATTACATCACAAAGCATTTTTTTCTCTCAGTTGACTCTTCTCTTATTCCTGCCTACTGTGCTTTATGTCAGCAAGTGACCCTTTCCTGTTTTAGAATGTAACATAGTATAGATGCATCGTGTAAGTCTAGAGAGCAGCCAATTCCGAAACCACCTTTCCTCACGCCGCCATTTGTAATGAACCTATATTTAGTTTAAAAGGCACAGAGACAGCTTATTGATACTTCAGGTTTGCTACACATGGTGATATCGCCAGTGCTTCCAGAGACACTGAACTTTAGTTCCAAACATTGCTTTACATTATTCCTGATTTTATTCATTCTACCGATGATCCACTCCGAAAATCAAACCTGAGTACAGAGACATGGGAGAAGTTATTAAAATATCGGACCAAGTAGGTTCATCACGAGTGACAAAGTTATTCCGTACTCTACTTGTACATACTCTGCTGTACCTTTAGAATGCAAATGAGTAATTTTTCATTATAGAATAAAGACCTGAGATTTATTACGGAATCACTGTGAACCTTCCCAGCACAGCTCACAGATATCCATGGTGCCATTTCAGTCTGTTTACCTCTGCCATGTGCCCCCTGAATCACAGAGTATAAGCCAAAAGAATCGAAAAGACCCCATTGTTCTGCTCTCATATTGAATGGAGAATAACATGTACTCTTTCTTCCTGAAGCAAAATATACCCCCATACAATATAGTTGTATTTCCTCATACACTCAGCTTTTGCTCTTAAAATAGGACTTATTGTACATAGAATCTGCCCTTGGGTATTACACAAATTTCTAAACCTTACCAAGAATGGGGAAATTCCGTTTCATACCTCCATACTCTGGCCGTCTTTAGCTTTCCTTTTATTCTACCAACTTTCTTGTAAAGGCGTACAACAAGTCAGACCAGTGTGTCTCAGAGACACAAGGAGGGTACGGGTTCTCGGCAGAACTGATGGAGACGGGAGGGCTCCCTCAGGAATCAAAGTGCTTGAGCTCCCAAAAGAAGTAAGCTCCAAGAGACTCATTATCTCCCAGTCTTTAGATTGCTCTCAGCTCCACACACAAGCTTAGAACATTTCTCTTGCCCCTCACAGAACTCAATACATTGAGTGGGGTCTGAGTAAGGCTGAACTGCTGAAGACAGAAACAAGTTCCCATCAAGGTCTCAGAGGTCAGCTCAGGAGCAGGAACACAACGTTGTTTTCTCAGAGAGGAAAATTGGATTAGCTGAGTGGGTTCAGTGTCCCTACGCATTTTTTGTTTGTTTGTTTGTTTGTTTTGTTTTTCCTTTAAGCTACGGGATACTTGTGCAGAATGTGCAGGTTTGTTACTGAGGAATACATGTGCAATAGCGGTTTGCTGCACCAATCAACCCACCATCTGGGCTTTAAGCCCCACATGCCTTGGGTGTTTGTCCTAGTGCTCTCCTTTCCCTTGCCTCCCATCCCGTGACAGGCCACGGTGTGTGATGTTCCACTTTCTCTGTCCATGTGTTCTCATTGATCAACTCCCGCTTATGAGTGAGAACACGTGGTGTTTGGTTTTCCTTTCCTGTGTTAGTTTGCTGAGAATGATGGTCTCCCGTGTCATCCATGTCACCGCAAAGAACACGAACTTGTTCTTTTTTTGGCTGCGTAGTATTCCCTGGTGTATATACCACACATATTCTTTATCCAGTCTATCACCGATGGGCATTTGGGTTGGTTCCAGGTCTTTGCTCTTGTAAACTGTGCCGCAATGAACATACCTGTGCATGTGTCCTTATAGTAGGATGAATGATAATCCTTTGGGTATATACCTGGTAATGAGATAGCTGGGTCCAATGGTATTTCTGGTTGTAGATCCTTGAGGAATCGCCACACTGTCTTCCACAATGGTTGAACTGATTTACACTCTCACAGACATTGTAAAAGTGTTTCTATATCTTCACAGCCTTGCCAGCATCTGTTGTTTCCTGACTTTTTAAAAATCGCATACGAAATCTTCTCAATATATAATATCACATAGCCACAGCTCTGAAGAAAGAAATCTGTAGAAAGTGGTACCTCTCCAGGAGAAAGCTTTGAGAGCTTTCATGGCTGATTGTATTACACGTTAACGACCATGAGGTTTTACCTGGAGCTTCACAACTATTCTTAAAGTCTATCTCATAATGTACATCTGGAGACTTCCTAGAGAAATGTGGTCTCTGACTGGTGCTGGTAAAGTGGTGACAAGATATCTAACAAATAAAGTGACTGTAGTTGACTATTTTCCAATATTTACTGTTTTGTGATAAGCTTAACAACCTCACTGCCTGCCTTTGCCCTCACAAGTAATTAGCATATGCCTAAATAAAGTTTCAGCTAGCTAGCTCCACTATTCCAAGCAGATACTGTCTAGGGTCTAGTCTCTAAAAGCATAAAGTACAAAGCTTAGAAGTACAACTGCACGAAAAGTTGGACCCAAGCTAGAAATTTCTACAATTATATGGGAAGGAGATGGGAAGGTGCCAGCCAAGAGATTCCCTCATAGAGTATGAGGTAAAGGAATGAAGGAAGGTCTAGGGAAGCATGCTTTTCTCTGTGTGTGATGGTTACAGCAATGACAGATCATCTGTGGATGAAGCATTTCCTGACCTTATTTACTTCATGTGATTATTTGATTATTTCAGTAACCGCACACTCAGTCACCATTCATTCACCTGCTCTTAGAAGAAACAGGAGCCACACCAAATTTCATTTTAAACGTTTTATTTCTGCATTAAGGATTGGATTATAATGTAACCTTTCTTGACTCTTTTCATTTTATGACATTTATAGCTTTTGTAACATGCCCTTACATATGACATGTGGATGGAGTGCGAGGAGAAGCAGAGAGCAGTCGAATTGCTCAGCTTTCCTCTAAAAAGGACAGCATCAAAAGAGGTGAAGGACCAGGTCTTGAGTATGTTCATTGAAGACTCTTGTCAATCAAAGAGATGGAGATTGCTGAGAGGCTTATTCTCAGGGACATGGGTCACCCCCAAATACACATCCTTCTGGTGATTCCAGGCTGCATCGCCCAATCTTGATGTGCCTCCAGCTCAAAAGGCTCATGGTTTCCTCAGCCCTGCTGTTTATTTCTCTCCCTTGTCACATGCTTTGTGTCTCTATTCGCTCATACTTCTTTTCCTCTTCAACACTGATTTTTAATAGACTCTCCGTTACTCCTTTCTAGGATACATTTGAGTGACCAAATTCAGGTATGAAACATATTTCTTTCATTGCCGACTTCTGTTTTCTCAAATCCTCCTTTCACATTTACAACTTAGCTGAAATTTTCTGTCTACATTCTCTTTTCGTGCCTTTGAACACTTCTCCTCCTCTGCCGTCCTCCCCAATGGAATCCAGCCTTTGAAATGCTGCCCTACAGTAATTGTTGAGCTAATTTTCTCCCAATTTTCTTATTGTTTACCAGAAAGCCTTTTTTGGGTGGTGACAAAAATTCATAAAGCACATTATGCTAAAAGACATTTGCATAACTTGGTATCGATCAATAATTCAAAGGTTGATATAAAGCTAAACATAGACTTACCACATGACTTAACATTTCAACTTCTAGGTATTCATCCAACGGATTTGAAAAATTATGCTCACACAAAAGCCTGCACATGAGTGTTCATAGCAGTCCTATTCATGTTTACCAAAAGCTGTGAGGAATCAAGAAGTCCTTCAAAAGGCGAATGGAGAAACAATCGTGGTACCTCCATGCCATGGAATACTATTCAGCAATAGAAGTGCACTATCAAGCCATGTAAAGATATGAATGAATCGTAAATGAGAATTGCTAAGTGCAAGAATGTTAGTCTTAGAAAGCTACGTACCATATCATTCCATTTATATTACATTCTGGAATAGAAAAAAAAACTGTAGAAGCCAAATCAGTGATAGGCAGAGTTTTGGGGAGGAAGATGGGTTCATTAGGTAAAGCACAGGGGATTTTTTTCAAGCCTATACGATAAACCATTCTGTACAGGACTGTAGTGGTGGATACATGACATTATTAACTTGTCAAATCCCATATAACTTTATAGTGCGAAGAATTTACTGTAATGTAGGCACAATTAAAAAAAATCAACCAGAAGGTCAGGAAATCCAGAATTGAATGCAGACTGTAACTAAATAATCTGATCATATTATAAATGTATGAAATAACCTCACTGAAGAGGGCAGGGATAAAGAAATGCTGATTTAATTAACTTCAGTCATTGTGTACAGTGTACATGGCTCAGGTGACAGGTGTACCAACATCTCAGAAATAACCACTTATCCATGTAACAAAAAACAACCTGTTCCCCAAAAACTATTGAAATTTTTAAAAAATCAAAGAAAAAAGTTATGTATCTAAAAAAATAACTTTGGAATGACTTTAAGACTAATGACAAACTATTAAGCTAGGTAATTATTGTACTCTAGTTGATAAAGTTATTTCTTACAGGTGTGTGACTTCACAATTATGAAAACTCTGTACATGTCTACTAAGAATAAACAAATAAATAAATGGATGGTGGATGATGGGAGCTAGGTTTTTTACTGTTGTAATGGGGTTAACACATGTTAAATAAAATAGGCACAAAGCCATTGTCCTGAGGCTGCCTCTGTACATTGAGTTCCAAATAACAAACCACGACCCAACTTAGGAGTATACGTTTTGTAAGAGATACCCAGGTCTCAGCCAATCACAAGGAAGTCAAGCTTTGGCCAATCACAGGCAGCCAACTGACCAGAGCACATCCAAATAAGGCAGCTGCAACCAATCAAGCTATCTCTGTGCTTTACTTCTGTGTTCAGCCTATAAAAGCTCCTTGCCAAAACTGCAGAGCAGTGCTCTCTGAATTCTCTTCTGAAAACTCCCTGTTCCCCCAAAACTACTGAAATTAAAAAAGAAAAGAAAAAAAATTATGTATTGATGTTTGGTTGTGTCCCCACCCAAAATCTCATCTTGAATTGTAATCCCCATAATCCCAACACGTCAAGGGATGGACCAGGTGGAGGTAATTAGATCATGAGGGTGGTCTCCCTCAGGCTGTTCTTGTGATAGTAAGTGAGTCTCGCGAGAACTGATGGTTTTATAAGCATCTGGCATTTCCTCTGCTTGCACTCACTCCGTCCTCCTGCCCTGTGAGGAGGCTGCCTGCTTCTCCTTTGCCTTCTGCCATGATTGTAAGTTTTCTGAGGCCTCCCCAGCCATGTGGAACTGTGAGTCAATTAAATCTCTTTCCTTTATAAATTACCCAGCCTCAGGTATTTCTTCATAGCAGTGTGAGAATGGCCTAATATATGTATTCTAAAAAAAATTAACTTGGCCGGGCGCTGTTGCTCATGCCTGTAATCCCAGCACGTTGGGAGGCCAAGGCGGGCGGATCACGACGTCAGGAGATGGAGACCATCCTGGCGAACACTGTGAAATCCTGTCTCTACTAAAAATACACACAAAAAAAATTAGCCAGGCGTGGTGGCGGGCTCCTGTAGTCCCGTCTACTCAGGAGGCTGAGGCAGGAGAAGGGCATGAACCCGGGGTGAGGAGCTTGCAGTGAGCCAAGATCACGCCACTGCACTCCAGCCTGGGAGACAGACTCCATCTCAAAAAAAAAAAAAACTTTGAAGAGGACTGTAAGACTAATGACAAATTAAACTATTAAACTGTATATAAGTATTGTACTTGTTTGGAGTCCAATTCATGAATTATTCCTTGCTCAGATAAACTCTTTTACATTTAATTTGTCTAAAGCTTTTATATTAACACACATAAGCAGAGGGAGAAGCTAGAATGAGCCTCATTTTTCTGAATTAAGTTGGAAACATCAGTATGATTTCATGTTTAGCTTAATGTAGAGAGTGATGGCTATGTGGAGAAATAATTCTAAACAATGTGTATGCAAAGGTTGGCAAACACACATCTATTTCCTAGCCCTGCTCACCTAGGAGACCTAAGAGCAATGGCTTCCCAATAGCAATGAGTACTGCCAGCACCCACATAGTAGTTTTTAATGCCATTCGCCAGTAAAAGGAACCAGGGTTTCTTGCAAAAACAGCTAATTTTAGGGCTGGTTCTGGAATACACGTGATGAGCCAGGAGCATCTTCTAATGTCAGAAACTATGGAAGTGCTTTAAAAGATGACATGGTATGTCAAAGAGATGCACGAGACAACTGAAAAAGTTTCCAACTGCCAAAGCTTATAATAGTATGTTAAATAATGTAGTAATAGATTACAACCCAAAGCATAAATACGTGCCTGTAATCCCAGCTACTCAGGAAGCTGAGGCAGGAGAATCGCTCGAACCTTGGAGGTGGAGGCTGCGGTGAGCCGAGATGGAGCCGCTGCACTCCAGCCTGGGCGACAGCATGAGACTCCGTCTTAAAAAAAAAAACCCCAAAACAAAAAACAAAACAAAATAAAGTATAAATAAATATCCATGACTGTATACTGACACAAATAAATAATTGAATAAGTAAAGAAATGTAGAATAGATCTACTATACAGGGAATTCAAAATAATCCTCAAGGTGATAGAGTATAACTCTGTACTCCTTATGTGTCTGTAGGGCTACATGTAGTAACCTGCTTCCAAAGAGTACAGAATGGGAATGGGGGAGTAACAAAGTAACTTTACAGTGGACAAGCCTGTCAGTCTTGTCAGGTGATAAAGGTTTATGGCATCAGAGATAAGTTGTTAGCATAAACTCTTGATGTGTTGTGTTGAGAATGGCACTTTCATAACCCTAGGTTAGCTGTGAGAAAAACCTCAGCCAAATTCGAATTGAGGGACATTGTACAAAACACCCAATCAGTAAACCTCAAAACTCAAGGTCATATAAAACAAGAAAAGTGTAAGAAATTGTCAAAGCTAAGAGGAGCCATAGGAGACATGATGACTCAATGTAGTGTGTGACCCTGGAATAGAAAAGTGACATTAGAGAAAAATTAGGAAATCTGATAATGCATGTTCTTTAGTTAATAATAATATATATTACTATATAGAGAGTTACTCAGAAAGCAGGATTTGACTGGTTAACAGGCCCAAACTAAGAAGTACCTTTGGTGAGACAAAAGCCTCCTGTGGGCAGGGAGATGTGTGGTGGAGTGGGGTGGTCTGGATACCTGGACTGGGAGAAGAAAGGATGGAGGAACTAAAGTAGAGTTCTATTATGACACATAGACTTTGCTCCAGCTGGGTGCTATGAAATCTTGAGAATGAATCAGCTGCAAGGATGCAAAGCCAGAGCGCAATGCAAAGGCTCTTCATTGGTGAGTGACTAAGACAGCCATACAGCTGTGTAGGATTCGTCAGAGTCTCGCTTTCTGTTACTTTGGAGTCCTGGAAAATCTAGAATCTCTACTGCTCAAAGTTAGTCTGGAAAGTTTGGGCAATGGAAACATGCTTTACATTGAGTTCTGAAGGTTAGAACATGTATGGATTGTTGAAGTTAAGCTATGGGGGGGGTCCTTGTAAATGAGAATTAGGCACACATAAACAGGTGGAAATCAACTGGCTTGTTTGGCTAAAATAGAGCAGACAAGTCTGGCTATAACACTAGGAGACATTGATTTGATTTGAATGTTGGGGGAATCAATAGACAGAAATCATAAAATGGCCAGTGGTGTTTTTATCTAAAGTTGATGAGTTTATATTCTATTATCAGAGAAATTGTAAATGGTTTTTCCCTGGTGAATACACGTTTCACTCTTTTTGAATATTTTTCTGTTATGTAAGGTACTTTAATTTTATACAAAGGGATTGTGATATTGTGAAATATTTTACTTGGTTTTCATCACTGTTTCCTGACATACAGTTCCTAAAACCCTTGCCATCTCCAGTGGTATGTGTCTTTTATATGCTAATGAGTTGGCTTGTGGCTAGGATGGGGGCTAGTCACCCAAGACCAAGGCATGGTTAGAAGATTGGAACTTTCAACCCCATCGCCCAACTTCCTTCAGCCTTTAGGGAGGGGAGAGGGCCTGAAAGTTGAGTTGATCACCAACGGCCAATGATGCAATCAGTTATGCTTATGTAATGAAACCTCCATAAAAGCCCCATAGAGTTTGGAGAGCTCTGGATTGCTGAACACATGGAGCTTTCTAATGGATGGTGTGTCCAGAGAGGGCACGGAAGCTCCAAGCTCCTTTTCACGTACCTTGCCCTTTGCATTTCTTTCCTCTGGTTGTTCATCAATATCTTTTGTAATATTCTTTATTAATAAACCAGTAAAATGTAAGTAACTGTTTCCATGAATTCTGTGAGCCATCATGGCAAGTTAATCAATTCAAGGAAAGGAGTTGTGGAAACCCTCAATTTATAGTCAGACTTCAGGAGTTCCAGAGGCCCAAACTTACAACTGGTGTCCCTAGTGTGGGCAGTTTTATGGGCCTGAGCCCCTAACTTGTGGGATCTGACACTATCTGCAGGTAGATAGTGTCAGAGTTGGGTTGAATTAGGGGACACCCAGTTGGGGTCTGCTGAAAAATTGCTCGCTAGGGAGCTGATGTTACCAGCCCACAGCCACAGCTTACTAGGGCAGGCAATTTTTGCCTTCCACCTCCACATTTTGGTGACCAGAGATGAAGCATTCTGTATAAGACAGGAGGGTAAGAAAATCATTTTTTGTTTTTCCAATAACCTGACTCGCAGTGGTCATTTCGTAGTTTATGTGGGCCAATTCAATTGCGTTAGTCTATTAGCAGGTCATAGACACAATGCCACATTCAGCCAGATGGTTAGGTCATTAGTTGGCCAAGTAACCAATCAAATATGGTGAATGAATAACAGATAAAATTTTGGGGAGAAAATAAACATATCTCTTTGTGATCTCCAAATTTAAATTGTTAAAAATATCGTACTTTAAATGAAATTTGCATAATTTTGAATTAGTTAAGGACTATTTTTGTCATTTTGAATGGCAGGCTCGTAAGTGGTCCCCAGTGATCCTGCGTCTTGGTATTCACACCTTTACATAATTCTCATCCCTTAAGTGTGTGTTGTACGTAGTGACTGACTCATTAATGAATAGAATATGGCAAAACTGATGCGATGTCACTTTCACGATTGGGTTACAGAATACCGTGACTTTCACTTCTGTCTCTGTCTCTGTTACTCACCTCTTGCTGTGGAGGAAGCTGGCTGCTGTATTGTGAATGGTTTGCAGAGAGGCTTATATGACATGGAGCTGATGTTACCAGCCCACAGCCAGCCAGGACTAGAGGCCTACTGAGAGCTACGTGGATGAGCTTGGAATTAGGCCTTCTCCCTGTCATGTCTTAACATGATTGCAGCCATCATTGACCCCTTGATGGCAGCCTCGTGGGAGATGCTGAGCCAGAGGTCACAGTGAAGCTATGCCAGGAAGCCTGACCTTCAGAAACTGTGAAATAAAAACCTTTGTTTTAAGGTAGTAAATGTTGGGGTAATTAGTATTCAGCATTACATGACTAATCCAGTCATATACATTTTATATTACATTAAAATCAAGTCAACAGATGAGCTTTTACCTTTAAATAAGGAGGGTAATGTTAACATTCTGGGAAAATATCTTTCAGCTGTTTGAATACGTGTTAACAGCGTTACTTCTGTATACAGGACAGCTGTGAAACTAGACAACAGGATTGCTATTTCTGGAGGGGCACTGTGGCTCACCCCTGTAATCCCAGCACTTTGGGAGGCCGAGGTGGGCGGGTCACTTGAGGTCGGGAGTCCAAGACCAGCCTGGCCAATATGGTGAAACCCCATCTCTAATAAAAATATAAAAATTAGTCAGGTTTGATGGCACAATACAAAAATTAGTCAGGCGTGATGGTGCATGCCTGCAATCACAGCTACTTGGGAGACTGAGGCAGGAGCATTGTTTGAACCCAGGAGGCAGAGGTTGCAGTGAGCTGAGATTGCACCACTGCACTCCACCCTGGGCAACAGAGCGAGACTCTGTCTCAAAAAAAAAAAAAATTGCTATTCTTTTACCTTTTCAGAATAATCAACAGCATGTACTATATTTCAAAGACAATTCCTTAACAGTTCCTTAAACAAACATGCATGAGTCATTCTATTGTGTTTTCCTTAAATTATCCCCCCAGTTAGCATCGACTCATCAATCATTAAGAGGAAAAGAAATAACTTGACTTTAGGCATGACGTGGAATAGAAAGGAATATTTGGTCTTGCTTTCTAACTCCTCCTAAATGTGTCTACATTTTAACTCTTCAAGGGGGACAGGCTTGTTTTACATGTTTTTGTTAATGAAATAGAAAGGAGGGAAGCGGTGGTTCTAGATAAAAAAGTAAAAGCCCTCTGTCAAGGCTCCGGGTAAAGGAGGGAAATACAAATCAAATGGAATCTAAGGTAGTTTGTCCCACTTTAATTTCTCTGGTTCTTCATATCATGTTCAAAACTGCTTCCTACCCTTTTCTGTACAAATGGGGCCCATTTTCTGTACAGATATTTTTCTTTTTTATTATCTTTGCTAATATTCCTTATATGCACAGATCAAACTTCACAGCTTCTCACACTCACGTTGCTTCTTTTGGCATGTATTCTGTTTGCCTACCATATGTAACTATACGTGCAACATTTCCAGACCCAGTTTAAAGTTTGAAATAAATTCTCCCCTACACTTTGTATTTTTGCACCTTTGGAACTTGGCATAACTTTTCTCCATCAGAATCTGATTGATCTTTTTTTTTTGGTTAATTTCAAAGAAGCATTGCCTCTACTTTTATCATTTTTGTCCCAACTCTGAGTTCAGAGAACATAAAAATGTAGCAGTGTATCAGAAAAATATCTTTGTAGTGCTGTGGGGGCAACCCTAATAGGTGCTTATGTTCATAGGACAACTGGATTAGATCAGAAAGTATTCGTTAAAGCTTTTTCAGCTGACTTTGTGTGGTGAACCTTTCTCTGCTAAGGAAGGATACTGTCTCAAGTGACCTCTTACTAATATAAGAATGAAGGTTTGTCAAATGTGAGGTCTGATTTATATTGTAATTCACAGAAGTATTATACTTGGAGATATTGTTCCAAAACTAAAATCATGCTTCCTAATTTATCTGATGACCATTTACGGACACAGGAAACTATTCTATAATATTTTATCTTGTCCAACAAGTCACAGATGGATAAGTGCTTATGCAAATATTCCAGATTGAATCTTCTTTCTCCTGCTGGACACCTCTGTTTTCTAAGATCAAGGTCAAGTTTTACTCCCTTCACAAATCCCTCTCTCATCACACCCACATTGATCTTAAGGCATTAATTGTCTGTCTTACTTTAACTCTTAATTATATATTCTTAAGTAGCTTGGAATACTCTTCCTTCCTTCCATTGCCTGACAAACACATACTTGTTATTCAGGACTCATGGAGAACATCACCTTCCCCTTGAAGTCACCCCTGACCACGCTCACCCAGGAGAGCAGGTGTTCCCTTGACACTGTTCCCATAGCATCACCTGTGTGTGAGAATACAGATGCATCCCTTCATTTGATAATGTACCTCTATCTACCTTCTCTTTCTCCCCATTGCAGAGTGAGCTCCTTTCCAATAGGAGGTTCATCATTTTCAACTCTGTCTCACTATATTCCTGTCTGGAAAATTAAGGAAACTCAACATATATTTGAGCTTTTTTAATTCAACATATATTTGAGCTTAATAAATAAATGAACACAAAAGAATAAATAAATGAACATGTAAAGGAATAGATTATTGCAATTTGTATGTATCAAATAATGACAGATGCATATAAATTAATTCATTATATATATCAATAAATCAACTATGCATGATTTAATCATTAGGTATATTAACTTAGAAGCATCAAATTAATTACCAATACATATTAATTAATGGTTACATACATATTTATTTCTTGCTGAATAAGTAGAAAAAAATAAGCACATAAGATACATGAACTCTCCTGTTTAACTGAGGGAAGAGATTTTGTTTTATTCACATATGACATATTTTAACAAAATGTTTTTATTAGTAATACAATTTACTCAACTTTAAGAAAGTTAGAATTTAGGGAAGAAAATAAGGAAGATGTCACTTGGAGGACAAGCACCAATAAACCCAGTGTTTTAGCCGTAACACTTGATATATTTTCTTTACATATTTTTCATGTAGATATTGTCATGTCTTATCCTTTTACATACTATCATTAGAATGATTGCATAATACTCAATATAATAGAGGGTCATAGCTCAACCTATTGAAATCCACCAGCTGAAGATTATAAGAACACAAATGAATGAAACAAAATGAGGTTTATTTATCTTGCTGTTGCAAAGGAGAACACTCACTGGTGGAACTGTGGAGGTTCCAGTAGGAGGATTTGGGGAAAGGTTTATGAAAGGATTTAGCCTCATGCAGGGTGATTCTAACAGGGCTTAAAGAGGACAAGGCCATTTCTGACTTGGATGCTGTCAGAAAGCAGGGCAATTTAGAGACTGGTTATATTGGCAATTACTCTCTAGGAGGTGGGAGGATCAAAACAACACTGTGTTGTATTGGTAAATCAGCGGAAGCCACTAGGGTTAGTACAAAGAGAGGGCTGTTTAGTTGTTTTGTGGTTGCAGAATGTCCTTGTTGCTATCTTGTTTCAGGCATGGTGACAAATACATCATGCTTAGGTCATCATTGATATTGAGAGTGTATTTATTACAGCCTTCTCTTACTTCCCATTGCCAGCAAAAGTTTTCACTTTCTGAAACTACTTCTTATTGGATATTTCTTTTTTTCATATTTTCAACTTTATGATGTAATGTCTTATGCATCATTGTAAATATAGTTTCCTTCTAAAAAATAGAATCTCGGAGATGGCTATTAGTATCAAATATGTGGTCATTTTTCTTTGTTCTCTTTTATAAGCATATTTTCCTGACAAATTGCCATGTCACTATTAACAGTAATATATGATGCTGTACCTCCATCATTACTGTGAATTGCACATTTTAAAAATGGATTATTTTAATAAGCAAAAATGGAATCTAATTTTTAACTTGAGTTTCATAATTATTTGTGAGGTTTTTTTTTTTTTTTTACATCTGCATTTGCTCTTTTTTGGAGTATCTCTTTATGTTTTTTGTCAGCTGGGGCCCTGTGTTTCTTATTCAATTCATGTTAGCTCTTCAAGTAATTGAAAAAACTTTTACAGTTTAGTCAAAAACTTTTTTTTGCATATTAAAATTTTATGTAGTTCCATAGGTCCATTTTTTCCCTTTGTGCTTTCTACCATGCCCTTCTTATTTTCAAACATCCTTCCAATGGCCCAAACTTGATTTTACTATTATGTTTAACTCTTTAATCGATCTGAAATTATTTAGGGGTATGATGAGAAATGCAACTTTAAAATACTACTTTGAAAGATATGATCATACTCAATTTCTCAATAACTACCTTATTCATTTTCTTATACTGAGTAGCATCTTTGGACCGATGAATATATTTATTGATGCTAAAAGTGTATATTGGCTATTTTTGAAAGTGGTGTTTGACTAGGCAAAATCTGAAGTAATTTCTTCAGGGCAAAAATGTCAGTTATTGGCAGAAATCACAGCAGATATTGTGAATAAATGGATGGATGAAAAAGAAATGATTATGAGCATGCAGCAAAATGTTATGGCAACATATTTGAGCTGCATGATTCTCTGTAAATTAGTGGATTTAAAATTTCAAAATGAGGTAATTGTATTTTGCTTTAAGCTATTAAATTTGGGATGTTACTCAAAAATACTCATATATTAGTTTACTATTTTCCCAAATAATTTTGGTTAAATGTTTATTTGAGAAACAAAGGCAACTTCCTGAAAGAAAATATGTCAATAATGTTTGAATCTGAATTTTTGTTTTATGTAATCTTGGTTCTAAGTCAGTGATAAAGTTCTATACACTGAGTATAATCGTATAAATACCTATTGGAGGCTGGGTGCACTGGCTCATGCCTCTAATCCCAGCACTTTGGGAGGCTGAGGCAGGAGGATCACCTAAGTCAGGAGTTCCAGACCAGCCTGGCCAACATGGTGAAACCCCCATCTCTACTAAAAATATTAAAAAATTAGCCAGGCATGGTGGCAGGTGCTTGTAATCCCAGCTACTGGGGAGGCTGAGGCAGGAGAATCGCTTGAACCTGGGAGGCAGAGGTTGCAGTGAGCTAAGATCATGCCACTGTACTCCAGCCTGGGCAACAAGAGTGAGATTCAGTCTCAAAAGTCAATCAAACCAACAAAAACACTCATAAAATAACTTAGAATATAATCCTTTTTCAGGTATTGTGTACTATTATATCTGATTACAGTTTTGAGGCAAAAAGGAAAGGTACTCAATAAAATATATATTTAAAATGGTTGATATTTGAGTTTAAATATTTTAATAATTACTCTAAGTATTGAGACTAGTAAATATTGAAGCTGAATGCCTTTAAGTGTCTATACCAACACACGTCTATTTTATAAGTATACATACGATTTCATACATTAAGCGTATATGTATTTAAAAGCTACGATACTTTCAGAAATGTAAACAATTGCTTTTTTGTGTGTGTTGAAAGCTCAACTCCACTAGGACTCTTGGCTCTGAATACGACATGCTTTCTTCATTTATGACAATCTTACAGCATCAGTCATGTCCTGCAGCCATTGTGTTGCTCAGTGCTCTCCCTATAATTATTTTTCAGAGCACTTCATAAAACATTTTAATGCCACTATATAGAAACAGATATAAATTAATTCCATTTCCAAGGGATTTTAAGAAATGCAGCTTTATTTTAGGTTGCAGCTAACTTTGCATTGTTACTTTTAGTAGAAGCTTAAAACATACCGTTCTTTACAATTAAAGATCAGGGTTTCAATGTTGCAATCTGGGAAAAAAATTGCAGTGTAACTGAAGCATTTTCCTCTTTTCTTTTTTTTATTTTTATTTTTGGTCATGGGGAGTGGGGAAATGCAATCAACACTCCCTCTGCCATATGCTTCAACTTTCATGTCTATTTTGCCATCATCTATTCCATTAACATTATGATTAATGAAAGCCCACTAGAATTTCAAATATCTTGAAAACTAGCCAATGCCGGCTCTTTGGAGGCTACATTGAAAATAAATAACAATAAAAACAGGGTGACTTAGGCTTTTGAAGTCTTTAAAGAAACCATCACTATGATTTTTACTACTGCTGCGGAGAAGAGGACAACACTCCACATTTCTGGCATTGTAAATGACAACACCGCAACTGAAAGAAAGCTTGAATTTCTGGGAGTAGCATTAGGATACAGGACTCCTGCTGAGCTCACCAGTTCGTTGCTCTACACAGCTGCTTTCTCAGCTGGGGTTTTGAAATAAGCACTGTGAGAAAAGACAGAAATGACCATGATGCATCTTCTTCACTATGAGAAAAAGGTAATGTTTAATTAACGCTTCGGGCTTCTGGTTTCCAACTTATTCCTGTATTTGTTTGTGTGTTTTGCTTGGAATTTTTTTTTATGCTCTTGTTCCTTTTCATTTCATGGAATACAATGCCTAACTCAAAATGTCTTTGTGCTTGGGCTTATGTGAGAAGGATGCTGTACTTCTGGCTTCACTGAAATTAATAAGAGCAGTCTGCACATTTATACTCACAAGATATTAACATGGCTCGTGCTCAGTTAGCTAAGCTTGTGTGTACTGTAGTAAAAATGTCACAAGTGAGAGAGCCTGTTTTAAAAATATTTCAACACATGCAGCATCTGACTTGTTGAAAACTCATGTATTTACTTTATCTATTGCTGTCCTATAAAATTGTACCATGATGTTAACAATGAGCTTTACTTTAAGGCTGGATTAAGTAGTAAGCAAAAAATTAGTCAATTTCAATAAACAATGCTTTAAATCTTCCAGCCATAAAGAACCATATTATCTCCATTTTAACTTGTTACAAATTGTACTTGGATTGCATAGATAAAAATTAATTTAAAACACATGAAGAATTCTATTCTGCTTCTTAGAGAAAAACTAATTGGGGTTCTTAATAGTATCCTTTTCATCTCGTTCAGAATACAATTGACTCTTGAACAACAAATGGGTTAGGAGCTCTGACCTCTATGTAGTTGAGAATCTGCATATAACTTTTTACTCCAACAAAACTTAACTACTGGTTGCCTATTGTTGAGGGGAAGCCCTACCAATAACATAAACAGTCAACACATATATGCATTATGTATATTATATACTATATTCTTACAATAAAGCAAGCTAGAGAAAAGAAAATGTTAAGAAAATCAGAAGGAAGAAAAATACATTTTTTATTTATTAAGTGGAAGTGGATCATCATAAAGGTCTTCATCCTCATTGTCTTCATGTTGAGTAGGCTGAGAAGGAGGAGGAAAAGGAGGGGCTGGTCTTGCTGTCTCAAGGGTGCAGAGGTGGGAAAAAAAAATCCATGTATAAGTGGACATTCACAATTTGAATTTGTATCATTTAAGGTCAATGGGTATTTATCTTACTAACCCAGAATGATCTCCATAAAAAATGCTCCATAATGTATGCATGTATAAGTGTATACTTCACTCTGACTTGGGTATTATGAATTACCTCTGTGATTTTCATTAGTTTTCTGGTTGGAAAGTTGAATACTTTTGAACTTGAAAATGTTCTTAGGAGTAAAGTTCAGAGGTTGGATGTTTATTGGAAACGTCAATTTAGTTTTATTTTAATGGTTTGGACTAAAATATTGATTGACAATATTTCAGTAATCACTCAATATAAAAACTGGCCAGCAATTTTACAAACATTTATTATGTGTCAGGCTTTGGGTTTGACAAGGAAGACAAAAGATAAGTATGTGGCTCTCACTCTCAAGATCCTTATAGTTTCATTCTTTGGCTCAATAAGCTGTTTTCTGAGGAAGGATCTGATGTTTAACTATATTGCTGTACAACCTATGTTGCAGTAGGGTTTTGCAGAATGTATTGAATTACACCTCCAAGTAAAATATTTGCCTAGTAGGCAATTGGTCTCAACTGGATTAAGTTTTGCCTACTCATGCTACAACTATTTATTGAATAACTATTTTGTATCAAGCACTGTTGTAAACACTACAGATGTAGTAGAAATCAAGACAAACAGAATCGCTACCCTCATGGAGCTTACATCCTAGCAGGGGCTGGGGAGGTGGAGGTAGCATGCACTTTCACACCATTTTTTTTAGTAGGATAATGAGACAAAGGTACCCTAGAAATTGAAGCTTCTGACTTGATACTAAGCAATTAATATGGCCTACTTGCTTTCTATGCTGTATGGCACTGACCCAAAGGAAAAGAAAGAGCTTCTACAATACTTGTACAATACTTGTAAGTACTTTTCTTTTTTTTTTTTTTTCTTGAGATGGAGTCTCGCTCTCTCGCCCAGCTGGAGTGCAGTGGCTCCATCTTGGCTCACTGCAAGCTCTGCCTCCCGGGTTCATGCCATTCTCCTGCCTCAGCCTCCTGAGTAGCTGGGACTACAGGCGCCCGCAAACACGCCCGGCTAATTTTTTGTATTTTTAGTAGAGACGGGGTTTCACCGTGTTAGCCAGGATGGTCTCGATCTCCTGACTTCGTGATCTGCCCGCCTTGGCCTCCCAAAGTGCTGGGATTACAGGCTTGAGCCACCGCGCCTGACCACCCCGCAGGTTCTTAATGCTGCTGAAATTGCTACACACGCTCTGTGGGTCTGCTTTGGTTACTAGTGACAATGTCCACCACAAAAAGAACTTGAAAAACATTCATATGTGGCTTCATATCACCTCCTTTTTCATGTTGAATAATTCATATTTCCTGTTTTAAGATTGCAGTGGGATACATGTTTTCTATTTTCTTTCTTTATCTTTTTTTGGTTTCTTTCTTCATTTGTTTCTATTTTTTCTGTCTATTTTCACATAAGCATCTAATGTTTTTGGCTCACACTAAAGTATTTTAAATCCATTTCTCCATTATCATTTCTGCCATAACAGTTGGGAAAAACCTAAGTTCTTATGTCCCCAGTCTCTTCTGCCGTGAGAGCAGCCATATGCTTTAGTTCTGGAAACTAAGACATGGCCTGAACTTGCTAAGAGCTCTAGGAACGATTTTGCTTTCCCTCATGTCAGGGCATGTTATAAAGTATTACCTGATATAATCCCTGGCATGGCTCCTTCTTGCTTCTTTCTTGAAGGCAGACTGGAATGCTGAAAGCTACTGCAGTCATCTTGCAACCAGGAAGCAAACATGAGAAATCCCTAGAGAATTTCAGAAATTGTCAAACCACTGAACCAATGCTAGCTGCTTCCCTCAAGACTACTTGTTATGCCTGAAAAATTTTCCAATATTTATTAAGCCACCCACTCTATATAGTGTTTCCTGTTATTTTCAGTTGGAAGCATTCCTATCAGATGATGCCACACACATAACATGCATAAACAATTGTTAGTAATTATTGAAAGTTGAGCATTAAGCTATAAATTAAAAAACAACAATGAAGGCAAAACGCAATTCTTATCTTGAAGAAGCTTATGGTGAACATTTTATAAGTTAAGCCAATAAGAATCAAAAGCCCTTCTGCTATTAGTCGAAGGTCTGCAACTAATCTGGACTGGTATCTTACTGATCCTTGGCATTTGTTTTCTCATATATAAAACAAGGGATTGCATTATTTCCTGGCTCTATTGCAGACATAAATTTACAAGTTTATTAGAATAAAATGCATTTTAAATCCATGGATTTATAACACTTCGTCGAATGGTATTTTAACATTTATATTCCATGGATACTTTGGATGCAAAAGAAGCCTTCGCACATTTCCTGTTCATGCTTAAGATTCTGTGCATACTGCATTGGAAAAGCTGGGCTATGAATTTGAGCATTTTGATATGGCATTCTAAAACTTAATTTACTTAGCATTCTAAAAGTCTAGTTTATTTATTTACCTACTGAACAGCATAAATAGAATACTGGGAAATATCTTTTAGGAAGAACTTTTCCCAAGAAAATCCTATACAACTTCAGTAATTTTCTTCCCTTTTATGGGCACAAAATTCAGACAAAAATAATTCCATTAATATGGAGGTGTGGCTGATGCACTAGGTTTTCCAGCCCTTTTGTGATATGACTTCACAATTGTATGAAATTGCCAGAAAGAATTTTCATTGCTAGCAGGAAAAGTATTTTAAAGTTGCTCTCAGGAGGCATAAAGGACAACAAATAAAGTGTTGCTATGCTGTTTAAAAGATTATGAACAAATGTGAATTAATGGAAGAATTGATCATAAACAACATGAATTTCAGTCTACTATATGTTTCCATCTCATTTTGCAATAGCAAGGGGTTATGTGTGCTGACCAAGTGCCAGTTTCTCCAACCAAGCCTTGTTTTTTTTTTTTTTATCATTATATGTTGATGCTTAATTCTAAATTGTAATTTGGTTGGTGTTGGAAACTGAGATGTACAAAGAAGCCATCATTGGAAATAGAAACGAGGTAAAACATATAAAAGAAAGAATTGATAGCCAGCACAGAAATTTAACACAGAAAATTAAAAAAAACAAAGAAGAAAGAATGGTGTGTGTGTGCACGGGCACGCGCATGTGTGCGCATGTGTATGTGTATGTGCGTGTGCATAGGCGGACATGTGGAGTAATTAGGCAGGGAGAATAAAAGTGCATCAGTGTAGAGGTTGTGTCCTTTTTATGAGATGAGGAAATTATTTCTGGACAATTACCATTACTTCTTGTTTTCCAGAGTAATATGCAGCCCACGGGCTGGAGAGCCAATCTGGTACTTAAAAAAGAGAGATTCTTGCTTTCTTTGAAGCAGCATAGCATCTCAGGGTGTTGGTTGAGTACCACAGAAACGGAGATGCATGTTCTCTACATGCTGGAAGCAGTCATCCTGTTGCTAAGGAAACAGCCTCACTCAGCAAGGGTCACCTTTGGAAACAACTGCAAGATTTCAAAGCAGATCAATAGAGAAATACCAAGACCTGAACTTCCTAGCTAATGCTCTCTTCTATTTTAAATATCCTTTTCAACAAATGTTTACTTATGTGATTTCTGTTTAGTGGGCAGTAGCAAGGCAAAATTGAATGTGTAATAAGTAGAGCCCAGTATCTTTCAAGCTCTGGCTCTTGGAGATCTGTGGTTTTTGGTAGATGGTTTGAGTGTGGGATTGTGCAGGAACAGCAGGATGGAGATAGATTGATATCAGGTTTAAAAAGAGATGCTGCATTTATGACTTCATTCGAGGGAAAGTTTCCACTCATTAAAAAATGTAGATTCTTTACTTGTAAAAGCACACTTCATTACTAATTTGGCCACATTAGTGAGATTTTTTAATTTCTGAAAATGTCTTGTCATATCTTAGGTTTATGCACATTTTTGTGTCACTAAAGAAGATTTCATTCATGTATTCATTTATTCATTCATTTGTCAAATATCTTTGATTTTCTACTGCTTCAGGTACTCTGGTGATAAGAAGTGAATGGAACATATTTAAGGTCTGGGGGACTCAATCTGAAGAAGAAAGGAGATATGGAAAAAAACCAGTGGAATCACTTGCAGAGGGATCACAAGGAGATACTTACAATTTTTTCCTGGGGAGGTAAGGGAAGGCATTTGGGGAAAGAAAATGCCTGATATTATCCTTGAAAGATGGATTAGAATCAAACAGGGAATCTAGTCCTAGAAGTCCCAAGACAGAGACAACAGCAGATACTAAGTGCAGAGAGTTGAGGAAGAGATTTCATTTGGCTTCTGTTGATGAAGTTTAGGATATATTATGAAATGTGTTTGGACAGGAGGCCAGAAAATGAAACTGGGCCTGGACCATAAAAGTTCTTACTTAATATAAAAATAAGCATATAGTTTACTGGTAGTTTTTCAGATTTTTTAAATTTAATGTTATAATAAATAGAGCCTAGCTTGGTATTATTCCTCCCTTACCCCTTTGACAATGTGAAATTTGTTACAAATACCTACATGCTTTCAGATGCCTTAATGAACTGAGATTTCAGTGGCTATTTATCATCTAAATCAAGAATTGTAAAATTTAGTGATAAATTCTTGCTATTAACACTCACAAAAGTATTTGATTTATTAAAAGATGAATAATTGATTTTTATAACTGGAGTTAGGACAATTTCTGTTTTCAAGATAACTAGTAAAATTAAGTTGTTGGCTTCAACCATTTCTTGAAATCATATACTTTTTTTTGGTAGAAAATTGAAGTGACAAATGCAGATAGCTGTTCTGTCTCCTGAAGTGTTCTGAGCCACACTGAAATGCACCTTGTTAACTCTTCCTTTATAAGGGACAAGAATGAAACTTGTGTACAAGAAAATGTGGTGGGTGCCGATGTTTGGGAGCTAGAGCTTGTTGGCATCATCTAAGTTAGCCACCTGTTCTAGCCTGCATTTGCTGAATAAATTAGATGCTCTTGAGAGAGTGTATGCAGCTGACTGGGTTGCCTTGTTACCAAGGCAACCATTTTTCTTCTGCTCTATGACTCTGAAAGATTTCATAACTCATTAGTGCTCCTCTGGGCATCAACATGACAAAATTCCTTTCATTTCTTTTTTAAGTTCTTGGTCAAGATGATGCGATTAGTGACAATAAATACTCTTACCATATTTGTTTCTTTATGCAGGATATTTTCCAAATATTTGAAAAACTTAGGTCCAAACCTTAAAAGCACAAACGTAACAGTTAAATGGAGGAATGTGCGCAATAATGAATAAAAAATGAAAAACATTTTCAATCTCAGATATTTTCAAAGATTGAAAGTATTTTCAAGTGGAGTTTAAGACAAAATATGTAAAAACATAGATTCTCTAAGACAGTGGATGAAAACATATTTTTATTCCAGCTGTTGTCTCCATCAGGCCTTTTTTACTCTGTCTGATATGGCTCAAGCAAGAGCACAAGTTAGCAAAGCTGTTATCAGATCCATAAAGCCATTAATTCAGGGGCTAAGTGATCATTTTCAGAATGTCACAGGGCCCGAGGAGTCGTGGAGGGATGGCTGACCCTATAATATGGGAACACCATCAGAAATCCATGCAAGCATTTAATCCTGACATTTAGACCCCAGGATATTTTTCTTCTATTTTGTGATCCGTATTTGTTGTCTTTCCTCTCTTCCTTTATATGTTGTCCCTTTTGATTTCACATCTTCATGCATTAGAAGAAATCAGTTAGCCTCCCACACAGGTAAATTTCTTAAATAGTCACCTTATACTAGGAATTCTACATATTATCTCACTTGCTTCATTTCTCATGTCAACTCGATGAGGTGGATATCATTTCTCATTTTACAGGTGAGTAGACTGAGGCCAAAGGTAGCAGAGTTGGTATTTAGATTGAGTTGTACCTCGTTCCAAAGCCATACTTTCTCACTATGCAGTGGTGTCTCTAAAGTTCTATAATAATGATGTATATACTCTCTGAAAATTGGAGTATTAGGGAGAAAAAAAAAGATATTTTGAAACATTGAAATTAAGCCTCTAAGAGGGCTCCTGTTCTATTATTATTATTTGACAAGTAGAATGCAACTCTAGGCTCTGCCAAATTCACTGTAGTCCTGGAGCTTTTGTACAGATTATGGGAATAGCTTTATCATACATGGCAATTTCTTTGACACTGCTTTTTATTATCCTTCTATAAGTACTGGAGAAACTGATTGAAACTGAACCTTAAACTCCCATTTTGTACCCATCTTACTTGTTGTTTGTAGTTGAAGAATAACATCCTGTTGATATCCACTGCAGGACCGCTAAGACCTCTGTTAGAGATTAAGCTCATGTTTTGATTGTAGACAACCCTTAGTGAAATTAGATTTACCTTAGTTTCTTATTTTCTAGTGATTCTGCATCCTGACATTTCAAAGGTGGAAATGATATTTTCAAATACATAGTTCATTGATAGATACAGGAACATTTTAAGATATGACCAAATCATGAATAGACAGTTTTTAAAAGTACAGTTAGCAGTGTAAAATAAATATTTTACATGGTGTGAAGGCAGGGGGATTGTGTTTTTTTATTAAGTACATTGTGATTGATCCCTGCTGTAGTTAAAGTTTAACACTTCACTAGATATCATAAACATGCAGGAGGAGCACAAAGATGTTATTCTTCTAGAATACAGGGATTTGATAAAAGAAGAAAACATATACTTGCATTTGCTACAAGCATGATGAATTTGCTTTTTTCCTCTCCTATTTCCAGCATCAGTGTAATGTCTGAAAGTTAGAAGAATGTGGCAATTATTTTCAGTCTGAAAAATAATGTTATGCAAAGGCATTCTATTTGCTTTTTGAGAAACACCTTCATTTTCATTATTTGCCTCTGCCATTCTCTTCCACATTTACCTAAATTAGATTAAAATACTACTTTTGTGCTCCAAATAGTATTCTGGTGCCCTCGTTGATTCAATGTGCTTTCAGCAACCATTTATGGTCTCTCTTGTATGAGGTACTCTGCTCAGGGCTGGGCACCCAGAGATGAACATGCAGTCCCTCTGTACCATGAGCTCAGCTTTGTGAGGGAGACATATAAGGCAGTCAGTGGTCTCTGTAGGTTAAGTACTGTCACGGAGTATAATGCACCTGTGGGTTGAAGGATCTATTAGAAAGTATTTTCAAATGGAGAGATTCTTCCAGCATCTACTCACACTGAATCTGAATCACCCTCAGTGCTTTGTACTACAGACCATAGTCCCTAACACGTGCCCCAAACACACCCTGCCCTCAAAGAATGGCAATCCTCCCAGATGTCTCCTCATCTCTATTGAGTATTTCTGCAACACCTATGATTAAGTTGCATAATGACTATTAGAGGCCACAGCACCAATCAGGAGAGCAGCTTATAGGCAAGAAGTCCGCGGCCACTTCCCAGCAACTTTGGAAAGCAACACATTCACGGGATCAGGATTCATTCTGCTGTTGTTTTAAATCTAAATTTTAAGTACCTCTCTATTTTCACACAAAATAACTCATATTAAACATTTTGATCTCTAACTTGATTTGTTCTCAAATAATTTGAAGACCTTCTGGTGTACTCAAATCACAAAGGATATTTGGTGGTGGACCTTGGACAATCCAAACCAAACCTCCAGAGGGAATGCAACCAAGGCTGTGCTGGAGAGGCCAGAAGCAGCAAATCTTTAAGTCATTTCCATGATGGACTGTACTCACACTGCCTTTTGCCTCTGGTTGTCCCTGTTCTACTTTATAAATTCCTAAGAGAGAATTTTTATCTAGGTTGGGCCATATGTCTCTGCACTAGATCAGTCAGCCATGGCCAAAGAGAGTGGTAGAAGTGACCACTGGAAGCATCATTATGAGCTCTCCAGCCACCCCAGCTTTTCTCTGCAATTACACTGGTCTTACCCTCATTTCCTTGAAAGGAGCCAGTTTCTAAATAGAAGCAACTTACCAGCACTAACTTTCAATTTATTGTCTCAAGTTTGAATTACTGGGCAAGGCCTCTTTTCTAAACTTTATTTCTTCTTACTTTATGTTATCAAGATCACTATTTTTTGTATGCATATACATATATATACACACACACATTTTTTGCATATCTATATGTGCATGTGTGTGTGTATATATATATATATATATACACACACAAAAAACAGTGATCCTGATAACATAAAGGAGATATACATATATATGTAAATAAAATATATAAATAGAGACAGGATCTCACTCTCACTATATTGCCCAGCCTGGTTTGGAACTCACGAGCTCAAGTAATCCTCTTTCCTATTTATATATCTATATAGTATATATAATATGTACATATCTATTTCTATATAATATTTATATATCTATTTTGTTATATATATAATATATAAATAGAGACAGGATCTCACTCTCACTACATTGGCCAGCCTGGTTTCGAACTCTTGAGCTCAAGCAATCGTCCTGCCTTTGTCTCTCAAAGCACTAGGATTATAGGCATGAGCCACCAAGCACAGCCCCAGGACCACCAGGGCCACCATTAACTTCTATTTCTACCATTTTTTTGTTTTCTTTATGAGTAATATTGTTTTGCTGTAAACTTCCATATGGCTTCATTGATCTTGACTTTACTCAAAAATGATTCCTGTCCTCTACAGGATTACATGACCTACGGCTTCCCATAGAATGACTCTCCTACTATGGAGCTGTCTTCTGTGTGAGGAACTCTCAGTTAATTTTCCACTGGCTCTGGAGTGGGTCTTTATTAAGCTGAATCTTGACAGTAGAGGCATGAACAAATGAATGGATGCAAAAGGAAGGAATTACTTTTAGGAGACACAGGAGTGCAGTATATGTGTGGATGTAAGGATAGCTGAGTCTGAAAAGGTAAAAACAGGCAATGAAGAAATTGAAAGCAATGAGAACCCCATGAAGAATTTTAAACAGAGGAATGACGTGATTAGATATGCATATCAGGAGGGAGGTTAGCTTGGTGTAAGACTTGGTGGCCATTGAAGGGCTAGTGAAATAACCTAAAGAAATATAAATAAAACCAAGGGAGTGGCAGTAAAGGTGGAAAGTGGAGAAGAAATATATGAAATGTTTAGGAGGCAGAATTTATAGTACTGGTGGAGTAATGGGGGAGAGAGTTGAGGCTATGAAGGCTTGGGGATGTTGATGCTACGACCTTGGAATGGATGAGTCAAGCAAATGAACATATGCCTTACCTTACATACTTAGCATTTTTTTGTGTGTGGTAAAATCTACTCTCTTGGCAAGTTTTACGTGTACAATGCATTGCTATTAGCTGTAGTCACCATGTTGTGCAATAGATATCCTGAAATACTCCCCTTATCCAACTGAAATTTCCTATCCTTTTCCCCAAATTTTCCTAATCTCCATCTTGCACCCCTAGCCCCTGGTAACCATCATTCTAATTTCTGCTTCTGTAAGTTTCATTTTTAGATTCAACACATAAGTGAGATCATGCAGTATTTGTTTTTTTGTGCCTAGCTTAGTTCACGTAGCATAATATCCCCCAGGTTCATCCGTGTTCCTGCAAAAAGCAGGTTCTTTTTTTTTTTTTTTTTTTTGAGACGGAGTCTCGCTCTGTCACCCAGGCTGGAGTGCAGTGGCGCAATCTCGGCTCACTGCAAGCTCCGCCTCCCGGGTTCACGCCATTCTCCTGCCTCAGCCTCTCCGAGTAGCTGGGACCACAGGCGCCCGCCACCACGCCCGGCTAATTTTTTTTTGTATTTTTAGTAGAGACGGGGTTTCACCATGGTCTTGATCTCCTGACCTCGTGATCCGCCCGCCTCGGCCTCCCAAAGTGCTGGGATTACAAGCGTAAGCCACCACGCCCGGCCAAAAAGCAGGTTCTTTTTTAAGGCTGAATAATAGTCCATTGTGTACGTACACTACATTTTCTTTAACCATTTATCCATTGATGGACACTTAGGTGGATTTCATATTGTGACTGTTGTGAATAATGCTGCAATGAACACGAGAGGGCAGATCTCTCTTCAAAAAACTGATTTTATTTTCTTTGAATGTATACCCAGAAGTACAATTGCTGGATCATATGGTAGTTTTATTTTTAATTTTTTGAGGAATTCCATGCTATTTTCCACAACGGCTGTACTAATTTAAATTCCCACCAACAGTGTGCAAAAGTTCCCTTTCCTCCACATCCTTGCCAATGTTTGTTATCTCATCTTTTTCACAATAACCATTCTAATAGGTGTGAGGTGATATCTCATTGTCATTTTAATTGGCATATATCTGATGATTAGAGAGACTGAATATTTTTCCATATATCTGTAGACCATTTGTATGTCCTCTTTTGAAAAATGTCTTCAGGTTCTTTGCCCATTTTTAAATTGGGTTGTCTGTTTCATCGTTACTGAGTTGTTTTTGAGTTTCTTATATATGTCGAATATTAACCCATTATCACATGTGTGTTTTGTGAATTTTCCCTCCCATTTCATAGGTTGTCTCTTCACTCTGTTTCCTTTGTGGTGCAGTAGCCTTTTAGTTTATTGCAATCCTAGTTTTCTATTTTTACTTTTGTTGCCTGTGCTTTTGAAGTTCTGTGAAATTCTTAACCTCACAATCTGATTGCTGATTCCCAACTGATGGAACACTCAGAATTTCTAACCCCTTGTTTCTGACCTCTGATAAGCACTGATAAATTAATACAGCCATTATAAAAACATCTGAAATTTCAGCCTGTTAACTTAAGAGTTAACAAAATAGGAATAGTCCTTTCATTTTTTAGTGATAAAATGTTACATTTTTATTAAAAATTTAAAGAAAATACAGAAATATAAAATGAAGAAAATAAATATAGAAATACATATTGAAAGATATAAGGTATCTCAAGATTATGTGCCCTATACCCAGTGATAATTATTGCTAACCTTTTATTATACATCTTTTATTTTTCCTCTCCTTTTTTCCCCCCTTGGGATTTTTTTATTTTAAAACATAGTCTTGCTCTGTCACTCAGGCTGGAGTGCAGTGGTGCAATCGTAGCTCACTGCAGCCTTGATCTCCTGGGTTCAAGTGATCCTCCCTCCTCAGCCTCCCAAGTAGATGGGACCACAGTTGTTCTCCACCACACTTGGGCAATTTAAAAAATTTTTAGTAGAGACAAGGTCTGGATGGGTTGACAGGCTGGTCTCAAACTCCTGGCCTCAAGCGATCCTCCTGCCTCCACCTCCCAAAGTGTTGGATTACAGGCATGAGCCACCACACTCAGTCTATTATATATTCTTTAATATTTAAATTGGTGCCCTCTGGAGATTTCTCTGTTTACTATTCATACTATCTAGTATAAGCATTTTTATTTGACTGTAAAAATAAGATCTACATCTTTTAATGTACACAATAGGTTAAGATTTTCCTCGTGCTCTTTGATGGTCACCTGGTTTTCCCTTGGCTCTTCCATAATTTATGTAACTAATCTCCTTATGGTCATTGAGTTATTTCAAATTTTTTAAATTATATATATAACATTAGGATGGGTACGTTTCTACAAATATCTTTGCACATTTGCTGATTATTTCCGTAGCATGCATTCTCAGATGTGGACTTTCTGGTCAAAAATAGGAAGGTTAACATTTTAATGTATGTTGCCACATTTCTGCCATTAGTTTACAAGATTATTACTTTCTTTCTGCACTGTTGCCAAAAATTCTTTTAAAGTGTCTGCTAATTTGATAGGCGATCAGAGTCTTGCCATTGCCTGCTCTCCAGGTCCTTATCCATATCTTGGGATCTTGGGCTGCAGCTACCATGAATAATGAAGACTTCAGAAATCCATCATCTCTCTAAAGGGGATCTTCTTAGTATTGAAAACAGATTACTTCTTAGATTAACTACTTAGTAGTCACTCTTTTTTTTTTTTTTTTTTTTTTTTTTTTTTGAGATGGAGTCTCGCTCTGTTGCCCAGGGTGGAGTGCAGTGGTGCGATCTTGGCTCACTGCAACCTCTGCCTCCTAGGCTCAAGTGATTCTCCTGCCTCAGCCTCCTGAGTAGCTGGGATTACAGGTGTGTGCCACCACGCTCGGCTAATTTTTGTATTTTTAGTAGAGATGGGGTTTCACCATGTTGATCAGGCTGTTCTTGAACTCCTGGCCTTGTGAACCACCCACCTTGGCCTCCCAAAGTGCTGGGATTACAGGTGTGAGCCACCACGCCCAGCCAGTAGTCATTTTTTATCACTGCTAGATGAAATATGAAATATCACCTTTCTTTAAGTGATACCTCTACTACTAAAATGCTTAGCAAGAATCTCTTCGAGGATATGAAATTTCCTGCAAAAACCAATTTCCTCTTCCACTCTTGCCTTAGACATGCTTTTTCAAAAAAAAAAAAAATCTAGTCCTCTTGTTTCAAATGTATCAACAATATTTGTTCGTATTTGCTTTTTTTTTTCAGTAGGCAAATTGTTCATGTTTGACCAGAACTGGATGGATAATATATTCTGTAACTTGGACAACTAGGGCAGAAGCCCCTCCTCAAGTTATGATCGTAATAGGCCAAACTGATTCAAAAGCAGACTTCTTGGATAAGGCATGTGACCAGATTCTGTGGCTTAACTTCTGACCTCCAAAGGTTTACTCACAGTTGGGACTTTCTTCCTTTTTGAATCACACTGACCAGCATTTTGTTGAGAGAACACACACAGTGTGGGTAATGTTTCTGTCCTGTGCTTAGTTTTTGATATAGAGACTTCTTTGCTATAAAATTGAACTGTGTAACATTGATTAAGATTACTCAGGGGAACACTATATCACAACAAATGGTTGAGGCAATTCCAAGACTATCATATTTCATGGTTCCTTCCTCCTCATTCAGCTGTGGCTGACACCTGGCAACCTCTAGTTCCACTTCTATATCAAAGGTTTAATCATGCAGATACTTTCACGATCAATTTTTTCTCACTTCTTCACCAGAATGTGAGTTATTTAAGGTCACAGAATCTTTGTAAATGATCTTAGTATTCCCTACACACCTATCCTGCCAAAGGATTTATTTAGGATTCAAGAGATACTGAATGAATTAACTTTTAACTATGAGTCATGCTTCTAAGGAGGAATGCAGACATATCAAAGGTATAATAAATGCCTAAGCTTTTTCCATTTTACTGCTACCAAGTTTATTCAGGCTACCTCTATTCTCTCATATCTCAAAGCTTTCCCAAGCAACATAGAAGAGATAAATGGCTAACCTTGGCAGTGATTACTCATGGTATTAATCTAGTTCACATCGGAGGAATTTAGTACTACTCAGAATGCATCTGGTGTCTAGTGATTCAAAGGTTGTCATTCTGCCTTTTATCTTGGGAGTGTTCTGGTTATTTGCTTGTGGTCTCACCATGCCCTGACGCTGGTTGATTCCTTTGTTTAAAAGATTTGGTCTTTTCCATCATTTGGAGGCAAATCTATAATGGCACTATGTGATGGAGTGCTCTTTGGAATATTGTCTAGGGATGTCATTAAAAGACAGCGTTCACATTATTTGGAAAGTAATGTACCCAGCACCTCCTTAAATTATCTGTGTTTACAATCATTTTCCAAAAAAGTGGGTTAAGATGAGCTCTATCCTTATGACTATGCTGTCACTTTTGAACCAGGCTGACAAATCCATTTGATGGGACATATTCATGTTGGGATCTAGGACTATGAGCAGACAAAAAAAACTGAAGTTTGGGTTTCTTTTTCTTTTTCTGCATCTGATGGTATAGCTTTCTTTGGAATACTTATATTTCTAACAATTTCCTTGTCTTGAGTCAAATAACAATTATTGACAGATCTATTCTTCATCTTGAACTTCTGGAATTCTCGGCAAAGAGAAAAGGTAGCAATTCATGACATTTGATCTACAGGAAACCTATTATTTAGGAAAGATGAGAGAATGATAAATGGAGGAAAATATTTTTCTGGACCAAATGCAGCATTTTAAAATTTTTAATCTGCCCGTTGGTCCAAGTCAGTGTTTCCCAAATCTTACTGCACATTAGAAATCCCTGGGGTGTGAGGGTGGAGCCAAGATGGCCGAATAGGAACAGCTCCGGTCTCCAGCTCCCAGCCCCAGCGACACAGAAGACTGGTGATTTCTGCATTTCTGCTTGAGGTACCGGTTTCATCTCACTAGGGAGGGCCTAACAGTGGGTGCAGGACAGTCGGTGAAGCGCACTGTGCGCAAGCCTAAGCAGGGCCAGGCATTGCCTCACTCGGGAAGCGCAAGGGGTCAGGGAGTTCCCTTTCCTAGTCAAAGAAAGGGGAAACAGACGGCACCTGGAATATCGGGTCAGTCCCATCCTAATACTGCGCTTTTCCAACGGGCCTGGAAAACGGCACACTAGGAGATTGTGTCCCGCACCTGGCTTGGAGGGTCCTATGCCCATGGAGGCTCACTGATTGCTAGCACAGCAGTCTGAGATCAAGCTGCAAGGTGGCAGCGAGGCTGGGGGAGGGGCGCCCGCCATTGCCCAGGCTTGCTTAGGTAAACAAAGCAGCCAGGAAGCTCGAACTGGGTGGAGCCCACCACAGCTCAAGGAGACCTGCCTGCCTCTGTAGGCTCCACCTCTGGGGGCAGGGCACAGACAAACAAAAACTCAGCAAGAACCTCCACAGACTTAAATGTCCCTGTCTGACTGACAGTTTTGAAGAGAGTAGTGGTTCTCCCAGCACACAGCTGGAGATCTGAGAACGGACAGACTGCCTCCTAAAGTGGGTCCCTCACCCCTGAGCAGCCTAACTGGGAGGCACCCCCCAAGTAGGGACAGACTGACACCTCATTCAACTGGGTACTCCTCTGAGACAAAACTTTCAGAGGCACTATCAGACAGCTGAATTTGTGGTCTCACGAAAATCCGCTGTTCTGCAGCCACCGCTGCTGACACCCAGCCAAACAGGGTCTGGAGTGGACCTCTAGTAAACTCCAACAGACCTGCAGCTGAGGGGCCTGTCTGGTAGAAGGAAAACTAACAAACAGAAAGGACATCCACACCAAAAACCCATCTGTACATCACCATCATCAAAAACAAAAAGTAGATAAAACCACAAAGATGGGGAAAAAACAGAGCACAAAAACTGGAAACTCTAAAAAACAGAGCACCTCTCCTCCTCCAAAGGAACGCAGTTCCTCACCAGCAACGGAACAAAGCTGGACGGAGGATGACTTTGACGAGTTGAGAGAAGAAGGCTTCAGACGATCAAACTACTCTGAGCTACAGGAGGAAATTCAAAACAATAGCAAAGAAGTTAAAAACTTTGAAAAAAAATTAGAAGAATGGATAACTAGAATAACCAATGGAGAGAAGGGCTTAAAGGAGCTGATGGAGCTGAAAGCCAAGTTTCGAGAACTACGCGAAGATTGCAGAAGCCTCAGTAGGAGATGCGATCAACTGGAAGAAAGGGTATCGCTGATGGAAGATGAAATGAATGAAATGAAGAGAGAAGGGAAGTTTAGAGAAAAAAGAATAAAAAGAAATGAACAAAGCCTCCAAGAAATTTGGGACTATGTGAAAAGACCAAACCTATGTCTGATTGGTGTACCTGAAAATGATGGGGAGAATGGAACCAAGTTGGAAAACACTCTGCAAGATATTATCCAGGAGAACTTCCCCAATCTAGCAAGGCAGGCCAGCATTCAGATTCAGGAAATACAGAGAACGCCACAAAGATACTCCTCGAGAAGGGCAACTCCAAGACACATTATTGTCAGATTCACCAAAGTTGAAATGAAAAAATGTTAAGGGCAGCCAGAGAGAAAGGTCGGGTTACCCACAAAGGGAAGCCCATCAGACTAACAGCTGATCTCTCAGCAGAAACTCTACAAGCCAGAAGAGAGTGGGGGCCGATATTCACCATTCTTAAAGAAAAGAATTTTCAACCCAGAATTTCCTATCCCGCCAAACTAAGCTTCATAAGTGAAGGAGAAAAAAAATACTTTACAGATAAGCAAACGCTGAGTGATTTTGTCACCACCAGGCCTGCCCTAAAAGAGCTCCTGAAGGAAGCACTAAACATGGAAAGGAACGACCGGCACCAGCCACTGCAAAAACTTGCCAAACTGTAAAGACCATCGAGGCTAGGAAGAAACTATAGCAACTAACGAGCAAAATAACCAACTAACATCATAACGACAGGATCAGATTCACACATAACAATATTAACGTTAAATGTAAATGGGCTAAATGCTCCAACCAAAAGACACAGACTGGCAAACTGGATAAGGAGTCAGGACCCATCAGTGTGCTGTATTCAGGAAACCCATCTCACGTGCAGAGACACACATAGACTCAAAATAAAGGGATGGAGGAAGATCTATCAAGCAACTGGAAATCAAAAAAAGGCAGGGGTTGCAATCCTAGTCTCTGATAAAATAGACTTTAAACCAACAAAGATCAAAAGAGACAAAGAAGGCCATTACATAATGGTAAAGGGATCAATTCAACAAGAAGAGCTAACTATCCTAAATATATATGCACCCAACACAGGAGCACCCAGATTCATAAAGCAAGTCCTCAGTGACCTACAAAGGGACTTAAACTCCCACACAATAATAATGGGAGATTTTAACACCCCACTGTCAGCATTAGACAGATCAACGAGACAGAAAGTTAACAAGGATATTTAGGAATTGAACTCAGCTCTGCATAAAGTGGACCTAATAGACATCTACAGAACTCTCCACCCCAAGTCAACAGAATATACATTTTTTTCAGCACCACACCACACCTATTCCAAAATTGACCACATAGTTAGAAGTAAAGCTCTCCTCAGCAAATGTAAAAGAACAGAAATTATAACAAACTGTCTCTCAGACCACAGTGCAATCAAACTAGAACTCAGGATTAAGAAACTCACTCAAAACCACTCAACTACATGGAAACTGAACAACCTGCTCCTGAATGACTATTGGGTACATAATGAAATGAAGGCAGAAATAAAGATGTTCTTTGAAACCAATGAGAACAAAGACACAACATACCAGAATCTCTGGGACACGTTCAAAGCAGTGTGTAGAGAGAAATTTATAGCACTAAATGCCCACAAGAGAAAGCAGGAAAGATCCAAAATTGACACCCTAACATCACAATTAAAAGAACCAGAAAAGCAAGAGCAAACACATTCAAAAGCTAGCAGAAGGCTTGAAATAACTAAAATCAGAGCAGAACTGAAGGAAATAGAGACACAAAAAACCCTTCAAAAAATTAATGAATCCAGGAGCTGGTTTTTTGAAAGGATCAACAAAATTGATGGACCGCTAGCAAGACTAATAAAGAAGAAAAGAGAGAAGAATCAAATAGATGCAATAAAAAACGAAAAAGGGGATATCACCACCGATCCCACAGAAATACAATCTACCATCAGAGAATACTACAAACACCTCTATGCAAATAAACTAGAAAATCTAGAAGAAATGGATAAATTCCTCGACAAATACACCCTCCCAAGACTAAACCAGGAAGAAGTTGAATCTCTGAATAGACCAATAACAGGTTCTGAAATTGTGGCAATAATCAATAGCTTACTAACCAAAAAGAGTCCAGGACCTGATGGATTCACAGCTGAATTCTACCAGAGGTACAAGGAGGAACTGGTACCATTCCTTCTGAAACTATTCCAATCAATAGAAAAAGAGGGAATCCTCCCTAACACATTTTACGAAGCCAGCATCGTCCTGATACCAAAACCTGGCAGAGACATAACCGAAAAAGAGAATTTCAGACCAATATCCTTGATGAATATTGATGCAAAAATCCTCAGTAAAATACTGGCAAACCGAATCCAGCAGCACATCAAAAAGCTTATCCACCATGATCAAGTGGGCTTCATCCCTGGGATGCAAGGCTGGTTCAACATACGCAAATCAATAAATGTAATCCAGCGTATAAACAGAACCAAAGACAAAAACCACATGATTATCTCAATAGATGCAGAAAAGGCCTTTGACAAAATTCAACAACCCTTCATGCTAAAAACTCTCAATAAATTAGGTATTGATGGGACGTATCTCAAAATAATAAGAGCTATCTATGACAAACCCACAGCCAATATCATACTGAATGGGCAAAAACTGGAAGCATTCCCTCTGAAAACTGGCACAAGACAGGGATGCCCTCTCTCACCGCTCCTATTCAACATAGTGCTGGAATTTCTGGCCAGAGCAATCAGGCAGGAGAAGGAAATAAAGGGTATTCAATTAGGAAAAGAGGAAGTCAAATTGTCCCTGTTTGCAGATGACATGATTGTATATCTAGAAAACCCCATTGTCTCAGCCCAAAATCTCCTTAAGCTGATTAACAACTTCAGCAAAATCTCAGGATACAAAATTAATGTACAAAAATCACAAGCATTCTTGTACACCAATCACAGACAAACAGAGAGCCAAATCATGAGTGAACTCCCATTCACAATTGCTTCAAAGAGAATAAAATACCTAGGAATCCAACTTACAAGGTACATGAAGGACCTCTTCAAGGAGAACTACAAACCACTGCTCAATGAAATAAAAGAGGATACAAACAAATGGAAGAACATTCCATGCTCATGGGTTGGAAGAATCAATATTGTGAAAATGGCCATACTGCCCAAGGTAATTTATAGATTCAATGCCATCCCCATCAAGCTACCAATGACTTTCTTCACAGAATTGGAAAAAACTACTTTAAAGTTCATATGGAACCAAAAAAGAGCCCGCATCGCCAAGTCAATCCTAAGCCAAAAGAACAAAGCTGGAGGCATCACGCTACCTGACTTTAAACTATACTACAAGGCTACAGTAACCAAAACAGCATGGTACTGGTACCACAACAGAGACATAGATCAATGGAACAGAACAGAGCCCTCAGAAATGATGCCGCATAGCTACAACTATCTGATCTTTGACAAACCTGACAAAAACAAGAAATGGGGAAAGGATTCCCTATTTAATAAATGGTGCTGGGAAAACTGGCTAGCCATATGTAGAAAGCTGCAACTGGATCCCTTCCTTACACCTTATACAAAAATTAATTCAAGATGGATTAAAGACTTATATGTTAGACCTAAAACCATTAAAATCCTACAAGAAAACCTAGGCAATACCATTCAGGACATAGGCGTGGGCAAGGACTTCATGTCTAAAACACCAAAAGCAATGGCAACAAAAGCCAAAATTGACAAATGGGATCTAATTAAACTAAAGAGCTTCTGCACAGCAAAAGAAACTATCATCAGAGTGAACAGGCAACCTACAGAATGGGAGAAAATTTTTGCAACCTACTCATCTGACAAAGGGCTAATATCCAGAATCTACAATGAACTCAAACAAATTTACAAGAAAAAAACAAACAACCCCATCAAAAAGTGGGCAGAGGACATGAACAGACACTTCTCAAAAGAAGACATTTATGCAGCCAAAAAACACATGAAGAAATGCTCATCACTGTCCATCAGAGAAATGCAAATCAAAACCACAGTGAGATACCATCTCACACCAGTTAGAATGGCCATCATTAAAAAATCAGGAAACAACAGGTGCTGGAGAGGATGTGGAGAAATAGGAACACTTTTACACTGTTGGTGGGACTGTAAACTATTTCAACCATTGTGGAAGTCAGTGTGGCGATTCCTCAGGGATCTCGAACTAGAAATACCATTTGACCCAGCCATCCCATTACTGGGTATATACCCAAAGGACTATAAATCATGCTGCTATAAAGACACATGCACACGTATGTTTATTGTGTCCCTATTCACAATAGCAAAGAGTTGGAACCAACCCAAATGTCCAACAACGATAGACTGGATTAAGAAAATGTGGCACATATACACCATGGAATACTATGCAGCCATAAAAAATGATGAGTTCATGTCCTTTGTAGGGACATGGATGAAACTGGAAAACATCATTCTCAGTAAACTATCGCAAGGACAAAAAACCAAACACCACATGTTCTCACTCATAGGTGGGAATTGAACAATGAGAACTCATGGACACAGGAAGGGGATCATCACACTCCGGGGACTGTTGTGGGGTGAGGGGAGGGGGGAGGGACAGCATTAGGAGATACACCTAATGCTAAATGACGAGTTAATGGGTGCAGGAAATCAACATGGCACATGGATACATTTGTAACAAACCTGCACATTGTGCACATGTACCCTAAAACCCTAAAGTATAATTTAAAAAAAAAAAAAAAAAAAAGAATGCGTTTGGGCATAATAGCTTAAGCCGGTAATCCCAGTACTTTGGGTGGCTGAGGTGGGAGGATCCTTTGAGACCATGAGTTCCAGACCAGCCTGGGCAATACAGCAATAACTCATCTCTATAAAAAATTAGCTGGCCATGAAGGCAGCTGCCTATAGTCCTAGCTACTCAGGAGGCCAAGGCAGGAGGATCACTTGAGCCCGGGAGTTTGGGGATACAGTGAGCTATGATTGCGCCATTCTACTCCAGCCTGGGCAAAAAAAAAACAGTGAAATGCCAACTTAGAGTGAGTCAGTTTAAAGTTGGAAGCAAATAAATTCACATTCTAGACTTTGCTGCAAAGTAAACTGAGAAGTAATTAATGTTTATCAACAACATGTGAAGTTAGTCCAAATAAATGACAATTCCATCTTTAGTCTTTAAAAAAAAAAGAAATCCCTGGGTTGTTTTAATAATAACAATATTAATAAATGATAAAGACAAAGGTCTTATCTGAAGTACTCTGATTCAAATATGGGGTTTGTGTCTGGTTGTTTTGATTTTTAAAGCCCTTAAGTAATTCTAATACGCAGCCTGATTTAAACCACTGGTCTATGTAGCAACACCCCATCATATTCTGATATTGCCCTTTAATATTTTCTTAACAATTTTTTCATAGTTTTCTTAGTTGCTCACAGTGTTTGCAACATTCTTCTGGCATTTCTCAAACATCTTTCATGTTAAAATAAGGAAAATATGCTTTTTATAAAGAAGAGACTTCACTGTGGATATGTAATTTCTCTCACAATGTGTTTTCATGACATGCAATGAGCGTGGCTCAAATATGCAAGGATGGCAATGATTTCTTTGGCTTTGGCTTCTTTGGTCTTATCAGGACTTTGTATCAGGGTCCTCACGTGTTTTCAAACTTACCATCGATCTGCTAATAAATTCATATTGTTTTGTACCAGAAAATCCTGAATGATTTGCTTTCAGTCGGTTAGAAACAACTTTTATCCCTCACTGAGATGAGTTCCTCCTAACCAGGTGCTCTTCAAAGTAAATCACCTCTTGGGCAACCCAGTCACTATTTCCTTCTCTGTCACTGTTGGCACGCAGGTCTACAGGAAGGCCGCATGACACTTTTACTCTGTAAACAAATGAGATAATAAATGACAAGGTCTCCCGAAAACACCTTTTCAACTTTAGGGTCAATGAACTCTGATCTAAATAAACACTTTAGCGGACCACCAAAAGTCAGACACTACAGCCAGAAGAATAGTCCTAATTTCTTCTGTAATTTTATTTGTTGCAGTTAATTAGCATCAAATAAAATTGTTATGCAGGGACATGGACTCCTAGCATGTGCACATACATACAGTATTTCATTAAAAATATGCTACTGATGTCTAAGGCCCGGTGCTGGCTGTCATAGGGACTATACACTTTCACTGGGCATAATCTCTTAAGAAATTTACTATCTATCATCAGAGAGCTAAGATAGGTATACAAAGATGTAAAATACAAGGTCACAGTGATAAGGGCTATGAGACTGGTACACACTAAATCCCAGTATTTAGAGAGAGTCTTTTCCGCCAGCATGAGATGCAGAGAAGACAGTTTTTCAATGAGATCCTAGGCAAAATCATGAAGGTGAGAAAACTTTGAATGCTATATTTTAAGAAATTAGGGCAGCTCCTGATAATTCTCTCATTCCAGCTCCCAAATTGCTAAACCAAATACATTTTTCATCCTAAATCATGATTGAATGTATTAATTTGTCCCAATTTCTTCCGCCTCCTGGTCTAGGCTATCACCATTTTTCCACTGAACAACTAAAATCCCCTTGACTCTTCTCCTAGTATCCATTCTTGGCCATTGCAATGACTATAATTAGATTTAAAAAATACATATTTTAAATAATTGTAGGTTTACACACAGTTGTAAGAAATACCATGAAGAGATCCTTTGTACTCTTTACCCAGCTTCCTTCAATAGCAATATCTTGCAAAACTATAGAACAATTTCAGTAGCAAGATATTGACATTGATACAATCTACCAATCCGGTTCAGATTGTTCCAGTTTGACTTCTGCTCCTGTGTGTGTGTGAACACGTGTTTGCGTGTGTGTATACGTGTGTGTATTTATTTCTATGCAGTCTTGTCACATACGTAGGCTTCTATATCTACCACCACAGTCAAAATACAGACCAGCCCCATCACCGCAATGATCCCTCTTTTTGCCTTTTTATAATTACCCTTCCGCTTTCCCATTACCTGCTTCTCCCCATCCCTAAACCCCAGCAACCACTAATCTGTCTTACTTTTCTATAATTTTTTCATTTCAAGGAGATTATATAAATGAAATCATTTTGGAATTGGCTTTTGTCATTTAGCATAATTTCCTTGAGATTCAATCAAATAGTTGAGTGTCTCAATAGCTCATATATTTTAAATTGCTGACTAATGTCCCATCGTATTCCATGGTATGAATACATCAGTTTGTTTAACCAGTCACCCATCGAGGGCCACTTGCACTTGGGTTGTTTTCAGTTTTGAGGTCTTACAAATAAATTGGCTATCAATGTTTATGTACAGGTTTTTGTGTGACTAAACTTTCCCATCTCTGGGATTAAATTCTCAAAAGTGCATTTTTTAGTATAGTAATTGCACAATAATCTCATATAAATACAATCTGATTGGGTCACTCTCCTATTTAAAACCTTTCAATGACCTCCCATTACTCTTAGCATCAAGCCAGCAGGTCTAGAAAGCCTTGAAATACCTGGGGTCTGCTCTTCTTATCCAATGCCTTGCCCTTCCTCTTCCTCTGTTTCTCTCCTTCAGAAACGTGGGCTTTCCTTCCATTTCTTAAATGTGCCATGCTTTTATCCTACCATAGAGCTTTGGAAATTATAGTTCCCTCTTAGAATTTTTCACTTTTCCCTTCTCTGTGCTGTTTAATTAAACTCTCTCTCTTCTTTCATATTTCAGCTCAAATCTCATCCTTGTCGGGGATATCTTCAATGCTACCAGACATCTCCCTCTATTACATGTCCTGATAACACTTTATTCTTTCCTTCTGTAGCAAGAGTTTGTATGATGTACTTATTCTTTTGAATATTTGTTTCATGGCCATTTCTTTTAATTGGATCACTACTCTGTGTATCTCACTGTTATTAGTGAAAACTCCTTGGTAGAACCTATGACTTGCTACTGACCAATAGAATATGACAAAGATGATGAGATGCCACTTCTGTGATTACATTCCTGTGATTCCATGACTGTATTACATCATTCTCACTTAGCAACTGAGAGAGGGGGAGAAAGGGAAAAAGAGGGAGAGACAGAGAGGGAGGGAGGGAGGTAGGGAGGGAGAGAAAGAGAGAGACAGAGAGAGAGAAAGAGTATTTGTCTTTCTGGCTTTTATGAAGTAAGCAACCATGTTGAGACAGTCCGTCTGACAAGGTACTGCAGGTGGCTTCTAGAAGCTGTGAGCAGGCTCCAGCTGATGGCCAGAAAAAAATGTTGGGGTCTTCAGTCATACATCCTTAAGGAAATGAATTCTGGCACAAACATGAGAAAGCTTTGAAGCAGATTCTGACCTAGTTGAGTTTCCAGATGAAAATGGAGTCCAGACAAAACCTTTATCTCAGCCTTGTGAGATTCTGAACAGAGGACCCAGGTAAGCCATGCCTAGACTCCTGATTTCCCCAAAATTGTGAGATAGAAGCTAACCCACTAGCTTCCATTACAACACTGTAACCATGAGTTATGGTCAATGGCATGGGCACTGAAGTGTCACATATACCACCCCTGGACTTTGCAAAAAAAACTTTCTGCAAGACCCTCCCCAATATTTTCCCCAGGTTATTAGCCCGATTTTGAGCAGAGATTCAAGTACAGTAGACTGGAAGGATTCTGGGCTGTTAATCATTGCATGGGAGGTTGCCTACTGAATGCATGCAATTGTTTATTATAATGTATCACTATGAATTTCATGATTTCTTGTTAAATTAGCTGATACTATTTAGTTTAGCCAAAACCCTATATTCTTGAACTATAGAAATAATATTTGACAGCGGGATCAGGGCTTAATACCTTAACAATGAAAGCTGGAAAAATATCAGAAGATAGGATGACAAAACAACCATAGTATCTTTAAAAATCTTCCTAATGTCTAAAGGAATGAAACTTAGACTGTTCTTATTCTATGACTAGGTCACTTAGTAATAATTCATACAAAAATTGCTGTTTTTCACACCTTTGAAACATTTTTCCTTGGAAATAACTTCAGGCCATGAAGAAAAATTTGCCTGACCTTCAGAGTGCCCTTCTTGGGAATGTTTCTCTTCTTTGCTGGTTCTACCATATTTTTACAAATAATAAGAAACATCAGGTGAGCTAGCCAATAGACCATTGCATTTCACATTCACTCTCAAATCACAGAGCAGAACAAGTGATTCCTTTTGTAGCCTCACCAGTGCTTGCTATAACATAATCTCCGATCCTTATGTATAGCAGTCTCTTTCAGCTATTTGCTTTTTTCTAACTGCATTGAGTTCTTCGGCCAATTTAGCAATCACTGCATCAATAGAATATTTCCATGCAACCCAAAGCAATGTCATAAAGAAACTGCAAAAGAAAAAGTAAAACTACAATGACAAGGGAAGTGGTGACTTTTTTTTAATTGTAGGAGATGTACTTTATATCAAATTAGTAGAACACTAATGTGATGGTTGGTCTGCGACTGATTAGACTTGTTATGAATTCTTTTACCCTGTTATCCAGTTCATAATTCTTATGCTCTTTATCTCAAATTTAGTCATCTTAAAACACACTAAGGTTTTTTTTTTTTGAGACGGAATCTCTCTCTGTCACCCAGGCTGGAGTGCAATGGCGTGATCTCAGCTCACTGCAACCTCCACCTCCCAAGTTAAAGCAATTCTCCTGCCTCAGCCTCCTGTGTAGCTAAGATTACAGGTACGTGCCACCATGCCCGGCTGATTTTTGTATTTTTAGTAGAGACGGGGTTTCACCGTGTTGGTCAGGCTGGTCTTGAACTCCTGACCTTGTGATCTGCCTGCCTCGGCCTCCCAAAGTGCTGGGATTACAGGCATGAGCCACCACGCCCGGCAAAATCCACTAAGCTTTTGCATAATAAAGCTCATGGCATTCATGTCCATGGGGGTACATTTTTCCCTCACATCCACCATTATATCATTTCAAGGAATAACAATTCCTAGCAAGCCAACTTTCTTGCAAGTCAATATGTATTGTTGACTTAATCCGAATTAGTGCTTATATATTTTGACGGGTCAATTACATTTCCTTAATGGTAAAAAGTTTGTTGTTATACAATTTGATGATTTAATACTCTATCGACATTAAGTAATTTTAATAATATGGAGATATCTTTCCAATGTTATAATGATGGATTATTCTTACAACAAAAATACATGGTTAATTTATTTTTTAAATAAAGACCAATAAAATCTAAAATAAACAAGAAGTCTATTATGAAATGATGAAGAGATTTATTAGCTTTCATTATGGTCCCAAAATGTGGTCTAATTAACAGCAATAAACTCAGTCAATGCTAAAGTCATAGAGGCTAAAATAGAATAAATAAACAAATAAATAAATGATTATGCTGTTTTTTGGCATCAATTATCATGCCTTATATATATTTATATAAGTATATAATATTATATAAGTATATAATATATAAATATATATAATTAATATATAAAAATATATATAAATCAAATCTATTTGGACTCTGTCCCCTAAATTATTTTATGTTGAAGGAAATGTAAACTCATCTTTAAAAATTAAGACATTACCACTGACCCCACAGAATTACACACACATACACAGTGACTATTATGAACACCTCTATGCACACAAACAAGAAAATTTAGAAGAAATGGATAAATTCCTGGACACATACAACCTCTGAAGACTGAGCCAGGATGAAATTGAATCCCTGAACTCAGCAATGAGTTCTGAAATTGAATGAGTAACAAAAAGCCCACCAAGCAGAAAAAGCCCAAGACCAGATGGATTTACAGCCAAATTCTACCAGATGCATAAAGAAGAGCTGGTACCAATCCTGCTGAAACTTTCAAAAAACTGAGGAAGAAGAACTCATCAGCTCATTCTATTAGGCTAGCATCATCCTGATAACAAAACCTGGCAGAGACACAACAAAAAAAGAAAACTTCAGGCCAATATTTTTGATGAACATAGATACAAAAATCCTCAACAAAATACAAGCCAACTGAATCCAGCAGCACATAAAAAAGCTAATCTGCTACAATCAATTAGGCTTTATCCCCAGAATATGAGGTTGGTTCAACATATGCAAATCAATAAATGTGATTCATTGTATCAACAGAGCTGAAGACAAAAACTACAATTACTCAATAGATGCAGAAAGGCTTTCAATAAAATTCAACATTCCTTGACGTTGGAAACCCTTCACAAACTAGGCACTGAAAGAACATATTTCAAAAATAGTAAGAGTCATCTATGACAAACCCATAGCCAACATTATACTGAAAGGAGAAAAACTGGAAGTATTCCCCTTGAAAACTGGCATAAGACAAGGTTGTCCTCTCTCATCATTCCTATTCATCATGATATTGAAAATCTTAGCCAGAGAAATCAGGCAAGAGAAAGAAAGAATGGGCATACAAATAAGAAGAGAACTCAGGGGATCCCTGTTTGCGGACAACATGATTCTATATCTAGAAAACTCCATAGTCTCTGCCCAAGCTCTTTGGGCTGATAAACAACTTCAGTAAAGTTTCAGAATACAAAATCAGCACACAAAAATCTGTAGCATTTCTATACCCCAACAACATCCAAATAGGCAAATCAGGAATACAATTGAATTCATAATTGCCACAAAAAGAATAAAATACCTATGAATACAGCTAACAAGGGAGGTGAAAGATCTCTACAACAACAATTATTAAACACTGCTGAAAGAAATCAGAGATGACACAAACAAGTAGAAAAACATTCCATGCTCATGGATAGGAAGAATCAATATTGTTAAAATGGCCATACTGCCCAAAGCAACTTACAGATTCAATGCTATCCTAGTAAACTACCAGTGACATTATATTAGTCTGTCCTCACACTGCTAGGAAGAAATACCCAAGACTGGGTAATTTTTAAAGGAAAGAGGTTTAATTGACTCACAGTTCCACATCGCTGGGGAGGCCCCAGGAAACTTACAATCATGGTGGAAGGCAAAGGAGAAGCAGGCACCTTCTTCACAAGGCGGCAGGATGGAAAAATGCTGAGTGAAGGGGGATGAGCCCCTTATAAAACCATCAGATCTCATGAGAACCTCATTCATTATCATGAGAACAGCATGAGAGAAACTGACTCCGTGATCCAGTTGCCTCCACCTTGTCCCACCTTTGACATGTGGGGATTATGGGATTATGGGAATTACAATTCAAGATGTGATTTGGGTGGGGAGACAAAGACTAACCATATCAAGTGTTCTTCACAGAAAAAAATTATTTTAAAATTCATATGGAACCAAAAAAGAGCCTGAATAGCTGAAGCAATTCTAAGCAAAAAGAACAAAGCCAAAAGCATCATGCTATTCTTCTTCAAACTCTACTATGGGAATACGGTAACCAAAACATCAAGATATTGGTGCAGAAACAGACACATAGACCAATGGAACAGAATAGACAACCCAGAAATGAAGCCACACACAACCATCTGAATTTGGACAAAGCTGACACAAACAAGCAATGAAGAAAGGACTCCTCATTCAATAAGTAATGGTGCTGGGATAACTTGCTAGTCATGTGCAGAAGACTGATACTAGACCCCTACCTTACACCACATACAAAAATCAACTCGAGATGGATTAAAGACTTAAATGTAAAACCTAAAACTATAAAAACTCTGGAAGATAACCTAGGAAACATCGTTATGGACAGAGGACTTGGCAAAGATTTCATGATGAAGACACCAAAAGCAAACAACAAAACCAAAAATTGAAAAATGGGATCTAATTAAATGAAACAGATTATCAGCAGAATAAGCAGACAAACTACAGAATGAGAGAAAATATTTGTAAGCTGTGCATCTGACAAAGGCCCAATATCCAGAACCTATAAGAAACTGAAACAATTTTACAGATGAAAACAAATTCCATTAAAAATTGGGCAAAAGGCCGGGCCAGGCACGGTGGCTCAAGCCTGTAATCTTAGCACTTTTGGAGGCTGAGGCAGATGGGTCACAAGGTCAGGAGTTCAAGGCCAGCCTGGCCAATATGGTGAAACCCCTTCTCTACTAAAAATACAAAAATTAGCCAGTCATGGTGGCAGGTGCCTGTAGTCCCAGATCCTTGGGAGGCTGAGGCAGGAGAATTGTTTGAACCCGGGAGGCAGAGATTGTGGCAAGCCAAGATCATGCCATTGCACTCCAGCCTAGGAGACAGAGCAAGACTCTGTCTCCAAAAAAAAAAAAAAAAAAAAAAATGGGCAAAGGTCATGAACAGACACTTCTCAAAAGAAGACATTCATGTGGCCAACAAACATGAAAAAATGCTCAACATTATTGATCATTAGAGAAATGCATATCAAAAGCACAATGAGATACCATCTCATACCAGTCAGAATGGCTATTACTAAAAAGTCAACAAATAACCGATGCTGGTGAGGCTGTGGAGAAAAGGGAATGCTTCTACACTGCTGGTGGTAATGTAAATTAGTTCAGCCATTGTGGAAAGGACTGTGACGATTCCTCAAAGAACTTAAAACAGAATTACCATCAGACCCAGCAATGTCATTACTGGGTATATACCCACAGGAAAAGAAATTGCTCTTCCATAAAGATACATGGATGCATATATTAATTGCAATACTGTTTACAATTGCAAAAACATGGAATCAACCTAAATGCCCATCAGTGACAGACTGTATAAAGAAAATGTTACATACACCATGAAATACTATGCAGCTGTGAAAAAGACAAGAAAAAGACATCCTTTGCAGCAACATGGTTGGAGCTGGAGGTCATTATCCTAAACAAAGTAACACAGGAACAGAAAAATAAATACCACATGTTTGCATTTATAGGTGGGAGCTAAACAAAAAGGACACGTGAGTACTAGAGGGGAAACAGCAGACACTGGAGCCCACTGGAAGGTGGAGGGTGGGAGGAGTGAGAGGATCACAAAAAATACCTATCAGGTATTGTGCTTATTATCCAGGTGATGAAATCATCTGTATGCCAAACCCCCATGACAGGCAGTTTACCTATATAACAACTTTGAACATGTGCCCCCGAAATTAAAATAAAAGGACTAACCAAAAAAATTTTTGCTGCTTTTTGTCTTCAGTTTTACATCTTAGCTTTTTATTTTTCAACTTTCCTAGTTTACCTCGTATTCTTTCTGATTTCCACATTAAGAAGAGATTAGAGGAAGTGATTTCAATGTTCTTTTCATTCCAGTAATTAGGCAAAGGATCTCAGAATTGTCTGCAAATAGAAAAAGTTAGACAATGGTATATTTGACTTTATTTAAAACCTGCAAACTGATAAAAAAAAGTCACATTTAAGAAAGAACTTATAATGTGAATTATTTGTATTGGTAACTGTGATTTTTAAAAGCAGCATTCTTTTTATGAGATTCAGGGTTTCAATGAAAACAAAACTTTTGGCATTTACATTATCTAGAGTAGGATATTTAATTATTATTTTTCAATGCATAAGACCTTTGGAAAGGTAAACACGATTAACTCTAGCAAAGAACAATGAGAAAAAGACAAATTTAATCTGTAAGTAATAGAAAATTTATTATGCCTCCCAGAGAACTGTTCTGTACATTAATATAAAAAAGCATAATTTAATTTACATGCCTTGCTGAATTTCCAAGGCACTGATGCTGGATCATCAAAGGAACAAGAATATAAGTATGCAAAGAATTAATCTGAGGCTCAGCAGTCCTAATATATACACACTGAAATAAAAATTTTTTGCTACCAATGGAGGTTTTCAGTTCTGAGAACCTACTTCCTTTGAAATATCATTAAATTATTCCCATTTTTTATTAATTCCTTACTTCATTAAACTAAGATGTATTATATACCTATCATTCACCTGAAACTGGGCTAGGTACAGAGATGCATTAATGAGCAAAAAGGTAAGGTTTCAAGCAAAGACTGTGGCAGAAGAGTATTAAGTGTGTCATTTCATATTGATGAAAGTGCTCAGAAGGAAAGGCCCATGACTCTTTGTGAGTTATAACAAAGGCATGGTTTAGGCTAGGGGGTTCCACAGAAGTGAAGCTTTAGGTTGGATCTGAGGGGCAAATTGAAATTAAGAGGGGAAATGAGGGGAGGAGCCAGTCAGAAGGAGCACTCAGGCAAGGGCACAGCACATGCAAAACCCAGGTAAGAGAAAATATGTCACAAACAAGACACAAAGAAAGCAATTGTATGGTTGGAATGTCAAGACAAAATGCAGAGTCCTGTGGGTTGGAGGTGGAAATGTACTCAGGAACAGGACCACACATTACAAACCATTTCAATGACTTCTGCCAAACGAACCCATTTTTCTTATTGTAAGTTATTATCGACATTGTATGTGAGTACAGATAGTTAATTTTGGAACAAATACAGCAAATATAAGGTGAAATTTGGAAAATAGGACATTAAGTATAATGTGAAATATCACAGGAAGCAAATGGATATATTTTACCAACTAAGTTTCCAACATGATATTCCATGATGATTTTTCATTTAACAAAAATTTTGGTGATTTGGAAGAGGAGATGGTATCTCTGTATCAGAAATGCCTCTGGCTGTAAAAAACAGAACTCCTGATTAACAGTTCCTTAAACCATATGGACATTTACTGTTTACCTAACAAGAAATGTAGAAAAAATTTTTTGAAATAACCAAGGATAAAGTTCCTGTTACCTTTCTCTCCTGCCATGCCTAATGTCTTGACCTCTCATGATTATTAGATGTTTGATATACCTCCAGAGAAAAAGAAAACTAAGGGAAAATCTATGTCCAAAGTAGAAAGAAAGGAGAAGAGGGAGTGCAAATTATGATTTTCTACCTCTAATTTTAATCAGGAAAGCAAAATACTTTCCCAACAAATCCAAGGCAGTCCTTCACTTATGTCTCATTGGCCAAAAAACAATAATATTTCCACTACTCCTACCTGGCAGGGAGCTGTGAACATGAGAATTTGGCATGTCTCAGATCTTCAGTAGAAAGTGGAAAAGGGAGAAAGCAGAGGTGGTGCTGCCTGGTTATTCAATCAACAGTGCAAATGCCTGAAAAGACTGGGTTATGACAACACTTTCCCTAGAAACCAAGACAGGCAACATTTATTTTGGACAAAATTATGCACCAGGCTTCTGTTTATCCAACTGGGGTTTTGTGAATATTCTACAATAATTTCTTGGTTTTCTGTTTTGATTTTCATGATCACAGAGAAAAACTTGATGTTGGATCATACAACCATGTTAGATCACATGGGTGACTGGACTAGAACCTACCCCTATATTTGCTTGAGTTTAGATTCATTGACATCAATAGTACATCTTTGATGGTGACCAGCTAATGAAAAGATAGCAGAACGTGATAAAGAAAGTACACCATTCTTGCCGGGTATGGTGGCTTACGCTTGTAATCCCAGCACTTTGAGAGGCCGAGTCTGGTGGATCATGAGGTCAGGAGTTTGAGACCAGCCTGATCAACATAAACCCCGTCTCTACTAAAAATAAAAAAAAATTAGCCAGATGCAGTGGCATGTGCCTGTAATCCCAGCCACTCAGGAGGCTGAGGCAGGAGAATCACTTGAAGCCAGGAGGCAGAGGTTGCAGTGAGCCGAGATAGCACCACTGCACTCCAGCCTGGGTGACAGAGTGAGACTCTGTTCCAAAAAAAAAAAAAAGTACACCATTCTTTCCCAGAAGTGAAGTCCAAATGATATCGTGAAGCACTGTGCAAATAAAGGTTTCACGTGAGTTTGAGTAAAGTGATAAGTGAATTGAGTTACCAGATGGCACACAGTAGCATAGGCATGCTAAATGCCTTCAAAACCATGATGTGGCGGTATGATATTCAAATTTCAAACAGATTAAGATTCAGCATGTCAAGATGATTCATCATATTAAACTAAAAACATTAATTTTATTGGAGTAATAGTTTGGCTTATACTTTGCAAATTTGTTTCTTATAGCCAAGTCCTGTGAGCATAAGATGTTTATACCTATTTTTATATTTATAAGCATTTAAGAGTATAGTGAAAGTAATGCAAGTCAACACTGAGTATATGAGTTAACATTTTTTTTTTTAAAAGATTCTGTTCAAATTTTAGCAACATTGTATTAGAGGGCCTTTCAATTTAGTCACGGAAGACCCTAAAATTACCCTTGCCTGCCCTCACGTCAAGAGTAATTAAAAATGTCTACTTCTGCCCTACTCTGTCTTTTGCTAGTCCACATTTTAAAAAGAAATGAATATACTCTTCCTATGTGTCTTTTAGGCTTTGCCCAGGGATTTCATACTCCAACTCAAGAAACAGATCAAAAGACACTGAAGTTTCTGAGTAGTATCTGCTGGAGTCTTTTATTCAGTGTATACAATAAAGTGTTTACATAAAAGTTTTAAAGCTGGTAGTATTTATTAATAATTTAAGTATTGGTCTTTATGCAGGAAGAGTTGTAAATGAAACTTGATTAATCTCTAATAGAAATCTAATGGATTTGTTCAAACAGAACTTTGCTTTTTCCTCGCAGTAGGCAATAACCCATTATCATGGAACAGCACAGTCAAGAGAAGTCTGGGAGGCCATCATGTTGTCTCCAGGAAACAGAATTCCAGAGGCTAAGTGGCCTGTGAAGGCCATTTCATAAGCTTATAGAAATATAAGGATTGGGACCCGGATGTCCAGAAGATTATGGGTCTTTTTCCTAGTATCATATACCTAAAAAAAGGAACTGTCTATTTGGGGTGGAAGTGGGGAGTGAAAAAGTTTGTATTAAAAACTTGTTCACTGAGCAGTGGCCTATGCCTCTCTTGTGCACGTTCTCATTGCTATATTATTGAATAAGTCAACACCCTACTCACAAATTATGATCAATCTGAAGTGTGCATTTAGGAAAAGTGGTCCTCTAGTAAGTGCCCATCCTTTGTCATCAAGAAAACAGTACTAACGATCATAACTGCTTTAAACCCTCTTACAAAAATCTCTAAAGTTGATTCCACAATAAAATATTTACCAGAAAATATTCAATGATAAAAAAGGCAGTCAGTACACACAGGAGATTGGTAAATATTTAGTCTTTAAATAAATGGATGAGGGCGTCAATTACAAATAATTATGTTAGATAAAAATAATGAAGGCTCTGAGCAGTTTGAATGTCTCATATGGAATCATACCTCTGCATAAAGACAAAAAAATGGAGACGTGATTAAAGAATCCTATTAAAGACTTTGGGGAAAAATTGATGCTTGTTTTGAGCAAATCTTTCTTTAAAGTGGTCTTTCTAGTTAGCTGGTGTATCTTGACAGTCATTTGTGGTGGTTGCTTTTGTTTAAGTTGGGAGGCATATTTATGCTCAGCAATCACTACGACGTGCCAAATTTTGAAATATATTGGGCATGACTTAAATAAATACCACCCCCAAAATTTCCACAATTGTAAGTTAGAAGATTCAGCTCTAAAACTCCAGATTTGCTAAATGACTCCTTAACACTGAGTGCAGCAGCAGCTGAGCAGTTTTCCTCTCTCTGGTGCAATCTGTATTTGTACCTAGCGGCCATATTTTCTTTTATCAGATACTGTTGCTAGGGCAACCACCTCCTTTGTAAGGGCTCAACGTAGCTGCTTCTTTTTGGAAGGGGCCTCTGGGCTGGTTGCCAGATTTTCAATACTCAAATTCAGGATTCCACTGTAGCTTACTTAACCCTTTCACTGGCCTGAGAATAAATGGAGTGCAAAAGCTTTTTTAATTTTTTTTTTAATTTTACTTAAGTTCCGGGATACATATGCAGAATGTGCAGGTTTGTTACATAGGTATACATGTGCCATGGTGGTTTGCTGCACTTATCAACCATCATCTAGGTTTTAGCCCTGGATGCATTAGATATTTGTCCTAATGCTCTCCCTCCCCTTGCTCCAGACCTCTTGACAGGCCTTGGTGTGTGTTGTTCCCCTCCCTGTGTCCATATGTTCTTTGTTCAATTCTCACTTATGAGTGAGAACATTAAATGTTTTGTTTTCTGTTCCTGTGTTAGTTTTCTGAGAACGATGGCCTCCAGCTTCATCCATGTCCCTTCAAAGGACATGATCTCATTCTTCAAACCACGGCTCAAGGAAATAAAAGAGGACACAAACAAATGAAAAAACATTCCATGCTCATGGATAGGAAGAATCAATGAAAATGGCCATACTGCCCAAAGTAATTTATAGATTCAATGCTATTCCCATCAAGCTACCATTGACTTCCTTCACAGAGTTAGAAAAAAACTACTTTAAATTTCACATGGAACCAAAAAAGAGCCTGTATAACCAAGACAATCCTAAGCAAAAAGAACAAAGCTGGAGGCATCAGACTACCTGACTTCAAACTATACTACAAGGCTACAGTAACCAAAACAGATTTTATCCCAAAGAGAAGGAGAAGCTATCAGGTGACAAATCTAGAAATACTCTTTTACCAGGACACATACTGTGTTGAGAAGGAAAATAAAGGAGATTTTTGTTTTTAATAATTAAAGAGAAGAAAATCATTGTTGATGTTTTTCAGGACAATTCACAAGGGTTGTGATTTAAGTTCAATTTATACTTCTCTGATTCTAACTCCATAGAGGGCAAAAATCAGCTCACATTAATGAAAGGATTTTTAGTATATCCTTACTCTTCCCTACTGAGGCACAAAATGTAGCATTATTACAGAAGAAAAAATAAAAGCTTTTTAATCTAGTCTTATTATAATCATTGCAGCAAACCATATTTCTTGAGTTCCTTCTATCCTACTTCCTTTATTGCTAGTCTCATTAGACTTCAAGATTGAGAAGAGAGGCTCACAGGTGTGTCTACCTTCTGACTCTTTCCAACTCTATGAAACTGTTCCCTTTATCTTTTAACTCTAATTATTAGAAATTTTTTATATTTTGATGCAGTCTGAGTGAAGCATCCATTTCTATGTTCTACTTCTGTCCTTTGAAGTCATGTAGAATAAATCTCAACCTTTATCCATATTACAGCTCTTTAGTAAAATTAAAAACAGCCATTATGTCTCCCAAGTATGGCAGCTGTGGAGTTTTGACTTCAAAAGACCTACTGGGGGAGCATACTTGATTGACAGCCTCCAATGGCTGCACCTTTGGATGCTTAGGGGTATGGAAGCCAGGCCATTCTTCCTTTGGGCTGCTTCTACCCCATGACTGAACACAGCTGCAATTCTAGAACAAAGCGATTCCTGTCCTATGGGAGATTCATCTAACAGCTAACTTTAGCTTGCCAACTTTCCATGGGTCTGGCCAAGACTTTTTTTTTTTTAGAACTTTGCTATGATTTGAAGCTCTTCATATACAATCCTTCCTCTTTCCACAGGTGTCAGAGCTGTGCCAGAGCATTAAGAATCTTCCTATCTATTACTCCTCTCTCCCCCTTTATCCTTGTATACATCATAGATATTTTTCTAATGAATCTCCTGTGCATCCAGTCCTGTCTGGCTATCTGCTTCTTGGGGGACTCAGACACACCAAGTGTGTTCTTTTTCAGGCTAAATATTCTCAGATAATCAGTCTTTAATATACATGTAGCATTTTGCAGACCTTTGTCTTCCAGATGCATTCCAGCCTCTCAATGTTCCTCTTAAGTGATGCACCATGTAGGAAAAACATTTCCCAGGACTCTTTGAACAACACAGAACTGCACGCATTGTCAATTCTTGTATTCTGAGTACAATGTTTTCTTAATGCATTTCAGGATGGCATTAACATTTTGGGCAGTTTTATCACTCTGTTGATTCATACTGAGCATGTAGAAAACCAAATGAAGAGTTTGGATTTAGTCAAATAAAATTCAAGAAAACTTCAGCTGTCCTATTCAAGCATTGTGGAATTTGAATCCACTAAGAGTTTTTCACATGCGCTATTTGTAATAAAATTCCTCCTGTTCTGTCCTATACAGGCAATTAACCTAGGCATAGGTGTTCACATCTGTTCTAAGTTTATTTTATTAGATAAATTCAGGAATTTCTACCATCCATTGTATTAGCATTAGTATAAGCTATGCCTTTTACTTCCTGCCACTTTGGAATTTCGTAAGTATGACAGCAATATTTATATTACAACTATTGACCAAAATGCATAGACACCACGAAAGAGAAGTCACAAGATATGTTAAATCAACCATCACCTTTGGGAAGGGTCATTAATTCAATAACATATCTGCAAAATTGTATTGCCATTCATAGCATATTTCTCCATCTTTTCTGTGAGAAATTTTCAAGTGTATTACACAAACATAAGTAGAACACACTTCAAAGCATTTTCTTAGTCTATAAATAAATTATAATAAAATACTATATGACTTGCTTTTAACCTATGTAGGTACTCAATGTTTATTAATTTCTTCCCTCTTTCTGGTGTACATTCATATTTGAAGTTATTCTGAAATGTAAAAGGGGTGGGATAATTTCTGAATATGTCTCACTATTATTAACAGTTTGCCTTGATACTATTATGCATGTAAATGGTTAATAATATTTCAACTCATTGTGTAAAAGCAATTTAGTTGTAAGATTTTTTTTTCTTAGTAAGACCCTTTTCAAAATGAGGTTCTTAGAAGGCAGTTTGTCAGAGAATCATGACCAACCCCTTGCCTCCCCATCCCTACACAAAACAAAACCAAAAACCTCACTGAGAGGTGAAAAAGAATTCTAAGTGTAAAGAAAATTTCAGTTAACATGATTAAAGCTCACTTAGGTAGAATTTCTAAAACCTTTCCGTGTCTCTCATTTATCATTGTTACAGGAATTTTGAGATTTGTAATACAAGATTCTTTAATGCTTAGCAATATTGTGTTTCCCATGGATAGTCACACAGAATGTTGACTTAAGCTTTCCTGTTCTCCCCTCTTTACTTTTCAATAACACAAATCATTTGTGCATATTGGTCAAATACAAGTTTCCAAGCAAAATATTTAAAAAGAGAACTAAATGAACAGAAATACATTTATTCTAAAACTACCAGGAAAGAGTACATGTTTGGAAAAAAAGATGTAGTGTTTCCATTCTCTCAAGAGTTATATGTGTGTGTGTGTGTATCTATATCTACATATCTCTCTATATATATATTAAAGTTGGTGCAAAAGTAATTGCAGTTTTTGCCATTTTAAATGTTATTTGAAATTGTGGGTGACATGACAGAATTTTTTGTGATAATGGAAATACCTATCTTGATTGTAGGATTGTAGTGGTGATTGCACCGATGTCTACATTTGTCAAAGTGCACACACACAGACACACACTTATCTATATACATGCAAAAAAATTTGTATAAGCCAAAAGTATAGTAATATAAGTGGTATTTAAAATTTTACCAAATATTTAAAATATGTAAGATAAATTGTTAAAACTGGATCTACTATTACTGACAGTAACTTTTTATAAAATTTATAATGTAAACTCACATCTGTAAAGATATCTACTGCTTGATTCTTTTAAGCATTTTAATCAAGCAGAGAATGAAGATGACACACATAGGCACATAGAAGGGATCATCTAGGGAACAGAATATTTATTTGAATTGTCCATTCAATTTAGGTATCCTCTTCCAAAATATCCTAAAAGATCGATTTTGGGGTGGAAACTTTTTTTTTTTAAAGATAGAGTTTTGCTCTTGTTGCCCAGGCTGGAGTGCAGAGGTGCGATCTCGGCTCACTGCAACTTCTGCCTCCCGAGTTAAAGCGATTCTTCTCCCTCAGCCTCCCAAATAGCAGGGATTATAGGAGCCCACTACCATGCTCGACTCACTTGTATTTTTAGTAGAGATGGGGTTTTGCCAAATTGGCCAGGCTGGTCTTGAACTCCTGACCTCAAATGATCTGTCTGCCTCGGCCTTCCAAAGTGCTGGGATTACAGGTGTGAGCCACCGTGCCTGGCCAAGAAACATTTTTTTAATTTATTGGGCTATTGTTTACAACCAATAAAATATCCCATTCTAAGAATATAGATTGGCACATTTTGACAAGTGTAGACACCCCTGTAACCATGACTATAATCAAGATATATATTTCCATTATCACAGAAAATTCCTTTGTGTCATCCACAGCTCCAGGTAACTGCTGATGTACTTTCTCTCACAATATATTAGTTTTCCTTTTCTATGATTGTATACAAATGTAATCATAATGTAAATGCTCTTGTGTTCTGGCTTCTAATCAGCACATTGTTGGGATTCATCCATGTTTTGTGTGAACGAGTATTCTGTTACTTTTTTTTCTTTAACTTTTAAGTTTCAGCATACATGTGCAAGATGTGCAGGCTTGTCACGTAGGTAAACATGTGCCATGGTGGTTTGCTGCACAGATCAACCCATCACCCATATATTAAGACCAGCATCTATTAGCTATTCTTCATGATGCTCTCCCTCTCCCTACACATGAGAGGTCCCAGTGTGTGTTATTGCACACCACGTGGCCATGCGTTCTCATCATTCAGCTCCCACTTCTAAGTGAGAACATGTAGTGTTTGATTTTCTGTTCCTGTGTTAGTTTGTTGAGGGTAACAGTTTCCAGCTCCATTCATGTCCCTGCAAAGAACATAATCTTGTTCCTTTTTATGGTTGCATAGTATTCCATGGTGTATATGTACCACATTTTCTTTATCTAGTCTATCACCGATGGGCATTTGGGTTGATTTTATATCTTTGCTATTGTGAATACTTCTGGAATGAACATATGCGTGCAAGTATCTTTATAATCGAATAATTTATATTTCTTTGGGTATATACTCAGTAACAGAATTGTAAGGTCAAATGGTATTTCTGCCTCTAGATCTTTGAGGAATTGCTACACTATCTCCCACAGTGGTTGAACTAATGTACGTTCTGACCAGCAGTATAAAAGTGTTCTTTTCTATCCACAACCTTGCCGGCATCTGTTCTTTCTGGACTTTTTAATAATCACCTTTCTGACAGGTATGAGATGGTATCTCATTGTGGTTTTCATTTGCATTTGTCTAATAATCAGTGATGTTGAGCTCTTCTTCATATATTTGTTGGCCACATAAATGTCTTCTTTTGAGAAGTGTCTGTTCATGTTCTTTGCCTACTTTTTAATGTTTTTTCTTTTCTTGTAAATTTAAGTTCCTTGTAGACTCTGCATATTAGACCTTTGTCAGAGAGATAGATTGCAAAAATGTTCTCCCATTCTGTAGGTTGTCTTTTCAAACCGATGATAGTTTGTTTTGCTGTGCAGAAGCTCTTTAGTTTAATTAGATCCCATTTGTCAATTTTCGTTTTTGTTACAATTGCTTTTGGCATTTTTGTCATGAAATCTTTGCCTGTGCCTATGTCCTGAATAGCATTACCTAGATTTTCTTCTAGGGTTTTTATAGTTTTGGGTTTTACATTTAAATCTTTAATTTATCTTGAGTGAATTTTTGTATATAAGGTGTAAGGGAGGGGTCCCGTTTCAATTTTCTGCATATGGCTAGCCAGTTCTCCCAGCACCATTTATTAAATATGGAATCCTGCTTCCATTGTTTGTTTATGGCAGGTTTCTTGAATATCAGATACTTGTAGGTATGTGGTCTTATTTCTGAGTTCTCCATTCTCTTCCATTGATCTATGCGTCTGTTTTTGTACCAGTACCATACTGTTTTGGTTACTGTAGGCTTGTAGTATAGCTTAAAGTCAGGTAGCATAATGCCTCCAGCTTTGTTCTTTTGGTTTAGGATTGTCTTGGCTATTCAGGCTCTTTTTTGGTTTCATATAAACTTTAAAATGGTTTCTTCTAATTCTGTGAAAAATGTCAATGTTAGTTTAATGGGAATAGCATTGAATCCATAAATTTCTTTGGGCAGTATGGCCATTTTCATGATATTGATTCTTCCGAACCATGAACATGGGATGTTTTTCGATTTGTTTGTGTCCTCTCTGATTTCCTTGAGCAGTGGTCTGTAGTTGTCCTTGAAGAGATTCTTCACTTCACTTGTTAGCTGTGTTCCTAGGTATTTTATTCTCTTTGTGGCAATTGTGAATGGGAGTTCATTCATGATTTGTCTGTTGGCTTGTCTGTTGTTGGTGTTATAGGAATGCTAGTGATTTTTGCACATTGATTTTGTATCCTGAGACTTTGCTGAATTTTCTTATCAGCTTAAGAAGCTTTTGGGCTGAGACAATAGGATTTTCTAGATATATAGGATCATGTCTTCTGCAAATAAAGATAATTTGACTCCTCTCTCCCTATTTGAATACCTTTATTTCTTTCTCTTGTCTGATTGCCCTGGCCAAAACTTCTAGTACTATGTTGCATAGGCATGGTGAGAGAGGGCATCCTTGTCTTGTCCCAGTTTTCAAGGGGAATGCTTCCATCTCTTTTCCATTCAGTATGATATTGGTTGTAGGTTTGTCATATATGACTGTTATTATTTTGAGGTATGTTTCTTCAATACCTCAAATACCTAGTTTACTGAGAGTTTTTAACACGAAGGAGCTTGAATTTTATCAAAGGGCTTTTCTGCATCTATTGAGATAATCATGTGGTTTTTGTCTTTCCTTCTGTTTGTGTGATGAATTACATTTATTGATTTGCATATGTTGAACCAACCTTGCATCCCAGGGATGAAGCCAACTTGATCATGGTGGATAAGCTTTTTGATGTGATGCTGGATTCTGATTACCAGTATTTTATTGAGGATTTTTCCATAAAAGTTTATCAGAGACATTGACCTGAAGTTTTCTTTTTTGTTGTTGTATCTCTGCCAGGTTTTGGTACCAGGATGATGCTGGCCTCATAAAATGAGTTAAGGAGGAGACCCTTCTTTTTAATTGTTTGGAATAGTTTCAGTCAAAATGGTATTATCTCTTCTTTGTACCTCTGGTAGAATTCAGCTGTAAATCTATCTGGTTTGGGCTTGGTTGGTAGGCTATTTATTACTGCCTCAATTCAGAACTCATTTTTGGTCGACTCAGGGATTTGATTTCTTCCTGGTTCAGTCTTCAGAGAGAGTATGTGTCCAGGAATTTATCCATTTCTTCTAGATTTTCTAGTTTATGTGTGTAGAAGTGTTTATAGTGTTCTCTGATAGTTGTCTGTACTTTGGTGGCGTCAGTGTTGATATCCCCTTTATCATTTCTTATTGTGTCTGTTTGAGTCTTCCCTCTTTTCTCCTTTGTTAGTCTAGCTAGTGGTCTATTTTATTTTATTTTTTCAAAAAATCAGTGCCTAGATTTGTTGATTTTTTTAAGGGGTTTTGTGTCTCTATTTCCTTCAGTTCTGCTCTGATCGTGGTTATTTCTTGTCTTCTGGTAGCTTTGGGATTTGTTTGCTCTTGGTTCTGTAGTTCTTTTAGTTGTGTTGTTAGGTTGTTAATTTGAGTTGATGTAAGGATTTAGTGCTATAAATTTCCCTCCTAGCACTGCTTTAGTTGTGTCCCAGACATTCTGGTACACTGTCTGTTTTTGTTCTTATTAGTTTCAAAGAACTTCTTGATTTCCACCTTAATTCATTATTTATTCAGGATGAATTCAGTAGCAGGTTGTTCAATTTCCATGTAGTTGTGTGGTTTTGAGTAAATTTCTTAGTCTTGAGATCTAATTTGATTGTGCTGTAATCTGAGAGAGTGTTTGTTATAATTTCAGTTCTTTTGCATTTGTTGAGGAGTGCTTTACTTCCAATTACGTGATTAATTTTAGAGTAACTGCCATGTGGTGATGAGAAGAATGTATATTCTGCTATTCTGGGGTGAAGAGTTTCGTAGATATCTATCAGGTTTGCTTGATCCAGAGCTGAGTTCAGGTCATGAATATATTTGTTAATTTTCTGTCTTAATGATCAGTCTAATATTGTTAGTGGGGTGTTAAAGTCTCTCACTATTATTGTGTGGGAGTCTAAATCTCTGCATATATATTTAGGATATCTAGCTATTTTTGTTGAATTGAACCCTTTACTGTTATGTAATATCCTTCTTTTTCTGTTTTGATCTTTGTTGGTTTAAAGTCTGTTTTGTCAGAAACTAGGATTGTGACCCCTGTTTTTTTCTATTTTCCATTTGTGTGGTAAATTTTCCTCCATCTACTTTTTTTGTGCCTATGTGTATCTTTGCACATGAGATTGGTCTCTTGAAGATAGCATACCAATGAATATTAGCTCTATCTAACTTGCCATTATGTTTCTTTTAACTGGGGGCATTTGTCCCATTTACATTTAAGGTTAATATTGTTATGTGTGAATTTGATTCTGTCATTGTGATGCTAGTTGATTATTTTGCAGACTTGTTTATGTGGCTGCTTCATAGTGTCACTTGTCTGTGTATTTCAGTGCATTTTTGTAGTGGCTGGTACCAGTTTTTCCTTTCCATATTTAGTGCTTCCTTCAGCAGCTCTTGCAAGGCAGGCCTGGTGGTGACAAATTCCCTCAGTATTTGCTTGTCTCAAAAGGATATTATTTCTCTTTTGCTTATGAAGCTTGGTTTGGTCAGATATAAAACTCTGGGTTAGAAATTCTTAAGAATGTTGGATATTGGCCCCCAAACTCTTCTTGTTTGTAGAGTTTCTTCTGAGAGGTCCACTGTTAGTTTGATAGGTTTCCCTTTGTAGGTGACCTGGCCTTTCTCTCTGGCTGCCCTGACATTTTTTTTTTCTTTTCAACCTCAGATTATGTGTCTTGGGGTTGATCTTCTCATGGAGTATCTTACTGGGGTTCTCTGGATTTCCTGGATTTGAATGTTGGCCTGTCTTGCTAGGTTGTGGAAGTTCTCTTGGATGATATCCTGAAGCATGTTTTCCAGCTTTGTTCAATTCTCCCCATCTCTTTCAGTTACCAAAATCAGTTGTAGGTTTGGTCATTTTACATAGTTCCATATTTCTCAGAGGTCTTATTTGTTCCCTTTCATTCCTTTTTTTGCTGTTATTGTAGGCCTGTTTTATTTCAGAAAGATAGTCTTCAAGCTCTGAGATTCTTTCCTCCACTTGGTCTATTCTGCTATTGACACTTGTGATTGCATTGTGAATTTCTCATGTTGTGCTTTTCAGCTCCATCAGTTCAGTTATGTGCCTCTCTAAACTGGCTGTTCTGGTTATCAGCTACTGTACTATTTTATCATGATTCTTAGTTTCTTTGCATTGGGTTACAATATGCTCCTTTAGCTCAGCGCAGTTTGTTATTACCCACCTGCTGAAGCCTAATACTGTGAATTCATCCATCTCAGCCTTAGCCCAATTCTGTGCCCTTGCTGGAGAGGTGTTGCAGCCATTTGGAGGAGAAGAGTCACTCTGGCTTTTTGAGTGTTCAGCATTTTTGTATTGATTCTTTCTCACCTTTGTGGGCTTATCTACCTTCAATTTTTAGAGTTGCTGCTCTTTTAATGCGGTTTTTGGGGAATTTTGTTGATGTTTCTTTCTGTTTCTTTGTCTTTTAGCAGTCAGGTCATTCTTTGGTGTACGGGTATGGAGCATTGGGTCTGCTCCACACTCAGTTGCCTCAACTTTTCCCTTACCTGGAGGTATCACCAGTGAAGGCTACAAAACAGCAAAGGTGGCAGTCTCCTCTTACCTCTGGGAGCTCCAACTCAGGCAGGTACTGACCTGTTGCTGGCCCGGAAGCTCCTTTAGGAGGTGTTTGGAGACCCCTGTTGGGAGGTCTCACCCAGTCAGGAGGGACAGGATCAGAGACCCACTGAAAGAAGCAGTCTGGCTGCTTTTTGGTAGAGCAGATGTACTGCATTGGGGGGAACTCTTTCCTTCCTTGTCCAGATAGCCTGGACTCTTTGGAGTCAGCAAGCTGGAAAGGCTGAGTTGACTAAACCACAGGACATCGGTCATTTCTCCCTCAAGGGGCTCTGTCCCAGAGAGAGATCAGAGTTCTGTCCATATAACCCTGGCTGGAGTTTCTCAAATTCTCACAGGGAGACCCCACTCAGTGAGGAGGGATAGATCATGGTCCTACTTAAAGAAGCAGTCTGGCTGTGATGTGACAAACCAGCTGTGCTGTGACATGGGGGACTCCTCCTCATCAGGACTGTCTGGGCTCCCTGGAGCCTGCAGGCTAGAACAACTGAGTTTGACCTAACCACAGAAATGGCAGCTGCCCCTCCCCCTGGGAACTCCTCTTCCTCAGGCAGTCTCCAGCCTGTTGCACTAGCTGGCTGGAATTCCAAGCAAGTGGCTCCTAACTTGTGAGATGCCTTAGAAGTGGGGAAGTGGGGCCCACTGAACAATGGTTCTTGGCTCCCTGGATTCAGCCTCCTTCCTAAGGGAGTGTACGGATGCATCTCCTGCCTTGCCAGGATTCCCAGAGCCAGAGTGTGTAAAACTCCTGGATCTCTGTGAAGAGACTGTGCACAGCTCTGTGTAACAAATCCAAGGCCCTGATTGCATGGTCTCGTGTGGATCTCATGATACATGATCTGCAAAGATCTATGGGAGAAGCATGGTTTCCTAGGCAGGGTTGCACAATCACTCAGGGATTTCTGTGGCTGGGGGTGGAAGTTCCTTCAGCTCTGTGCCACTCCTGGGTGGGCTGTTGCACCAGCCTGCTTTCCTTTGTTCTCTGTGGGTTGAGCTTTTTACCTGGTTAGTCTCGATGTTAGAACCTGGATATTTCAGTTGAAACTTTTGAATTCACTGTCATTTTCATTCCTCTCCATGAGAGCCATGAACTGCAGCTGCTTCTAATTGGCCATGGTAAATTAGAATGGCAAGTTGGATAGAGATAATAACCATTGGTATGCTGTCTTCAAAAGACCCATCTCATGTGTAAAGATACACATAGGCTCTAACTGGCCATCTTGGCCTTTCCTATTCTGTTACTTTTTACTTCCTTTAAATGCATAGCATTTTTTATTCATTTACATGCTGATAGTCATTTGGATTTTTCCAATTTTTGGCTAATATGAAAAAATCCGTGTATAATTTTATGACATATGCTTTCATTTCTTTTAGTATCAGTAAAAATGCTTCATCATATAGCAAGTATATGTTTATCTTTATAAATGTCTAATTGTTTTCCAAAGTGGTCAGATTATTTTATATTTCCACTAATAATATATGTGAGGGAGCTCATATATTATTGGATTATTTTACATTTCCACTAATAATAATTCTGGAAGCTCTACATCCCCATCAGCACTGAGTATGGTCAGCCTTTTCCATTTACCTAGTCTACTGGATGTGTAGTTGTATTTCATTGAGGTTTTAAGTTTCATTTAGCTGATCACTATTAAAATCAAGTGTATTTTTTATGTGCATATTGGCTATTCTTGAATATATTCTTTTTTGAAGTATCTGTTCAAATTGTTTTTCTATTTTTAATAGGGTTACTTTTCTTCTTATTGTATTCTGAGTTTTAAAAATAATCCAGATACAAGCTTTGACATGCGTATGAGTTTTTTTTCATTCGTTTGTCTCTTCTTCTTCTCAAAGGAGTCTTTTGACTTTGAGAAGATTTCAATTTGAAGAAGTATAATTTGTTAATTTGTTAATTGTTTTCTATGTATGTGATCAATTTATCTGTGATAGGCACATTTATGTCTTCCTTTTGAAACTATGCCTTTTTTTTTGTTTTTGCACTGGTGGTGATGAAAGCAAGAACTTTGCTTTGCTTCCATTCTTAGAGAAAAAGTTTTCAGGATTTTATCATTAAACATTATGTTAGCTGTGGGATTTTTAGAGATACTTTTTACTAAGTTGAGAACATTTCCTTTAATCAATATTTTGATATAAATTTTTTAATCAAAAGAGGTTTCAAATTTTTTGAAATGTTTGTTCTATATCTACTGAGATAATTATATAAAATTCCCACATTCTTATGTTAATGGCATGAATTACACATCAACTTTGCATTTCTGGGATAAACAAATTTCACTTTTTCAGGTTTCATTTTCTTGATGTTGGTGAATGTGGTTTCTAAATATTGTATTAAGAATATTGCTTCTTAATAAGAATATTATTAATTTTCTTAGTAATATTCTTCTTAATAGTAAGAATATTACTTCTTAATACCATGTTTGTGGTAGTCAGAATAATGGCTCCCCAAATATGTCCACACCCTATTCCACTTTATCTGTGACTTTGCT